>NW_026291963.1:0-26860 GCF_023091745.1 Budorcas taxicolor | reverse complement strand
AATCAAAACTGGTTCGTTCTACAAGAACAGTGAATCTACCAAAACCTGCTTCATTTTCTCAGATTTTCTAGATTTGGACACATTTTGATAATTTTCCATTTTGAGGACCTTAGAGTCGAAATTAGCTTTTTCTTATTTCTTCTAAAAATGCTCAGAACTGGAAAACCTAGTCACCTACCAATTTTCATGCATTTTCAACCTCATTTACCTGGTCAAAATCACCTCACACCAACAAGACAGAAGGCTGTCCCATACGCGATTTCATCTATCATCATATTCTAGCCAAATATCTTGCCATGCATGTTTACAAAAGCTCATGAACACACATATATCACAAGTACAAAAGTAAAGATAGACATTTAAAGGCATGCATGTGGTTTTCAAAAGCTTTTCAAGAAGTTTTAGCCCTCACCTTAGCAAGACAACAGAGAAGATGCACAAACTCTTGATGAAGCACAATGATGACTCTTCTCCTTGCTTAGCCGAGAGACAACTTGGGATTTCTCTAATTTCCTAGCTAAGTTACCATGTTCTTAGTAGGTGCATGTGGTTAGAACAAGAAGAAAATGAAATGGAAGCTAACAACTCACCAAAGCTGAAATGAAGGTTCAAAGAGCTTGCATGTGTGTCTTTTGCACTCTAGCTTTGCTTGGTCGAGTTCCTTAGTAGCTTGGAAGTCTTGAAGAGCCTTAGGATGAAGAACTTAGCTATGGAGAGTATATTTTCAGCTAGGGCCGAGAGAGAGAGAAGAATGAGAGGAAATGAGAGAAAATGAAAGCTTGATGGGCATTGATGCTTGTGTCGGCCTTGAGCATGTAAATTTCAGATTTTTGTGTCTTCAAGAAGCATTTTGAATTGTCTAGTATGGGCATGGAGCTTGTGTCGAGATGGTGGAGCTTTGGGAAGGGTTTTGAGCCTTTTTTTTTTTTTTTTTTGCTTTGTGTCATTAGTTGTCATAGAATGTTTAGGTACAAATTTGAAATTGAATTGCAAGCACAAAAGCTCCATGTGGTCGGCCAAGGATGTGTTTAAAATCTGAATTTTTTGTTTTGTTTGAGCATTATTTAATTGAGTGCTTGGAATATGCAAAAGAATAAAGAATAAAGAATAAGAATGTCTAGCTTTTGGTGCAATTTCGTCTTCTAGTGCATTGACTTAGCATTTTAATATTAGTTAGTGGAGTTTGTAGGATTAATTAATGATCTAGTGCTTCATGTAAGATGCTTTCTTGATTAACGTGTGGGCACGCTTTCCTAAGTTTAGGGCACGCACTACGAGGTAAGGCACGAACTACGAGACAAATGCGTATTTCCCAAGTAAATGCACGCAACCCTAAATGAATGCACGTAATTCAATGCAAAGCACACAAAATGAAACACGACTCTTAAACCTAGGTCAAGGCACGCAAATCTAGGTTAGGCACACGAATCAAGGTATCGCACGTAAATCGAGGTCGGGCCTCACACGCTATGAGCTGCGAAAAGGACGACAACCTAATCCATCACATTTTTATTATCGAATCCCACGGCACCTTGGGCAAGACAACTTCGCTTCACGTCGAGGCTGGGCCCGCAAATCGAGGGCATAGGGCTTGGGACCAGGTCTCCGTCTCTTTGGTGACCATAACTTTTGATCTGTAAGGAGTTATGAGGCGCACAACATACCGTTGGAAAGCTCTCCAAGAGTTCTACGAGGGGGGCAGCAAACCTACCTTGTTGCGCATGTTTTGGAGCCCAAAATTGAATGTTTTCATCAGTTTCAGGATACTTTTCGTCTTTTGTGTTGTTTTTCTGTCCCGGTTCGTACGTCGTGTACCGCGAAAAGGACGACAACCTAATTCATCACATTTCTATTACCGAATCCCACGGCACCTTGGGCCAGACAGCTTCGCTTCACGAAGAGGTTGGGCCCCCAAACTGAGGGCGTGGGGCTTAGGACCAGGTCTTCGTCGCTCCAGTGCCCATAACTTTTGATCCGTAAGGAGTTACGCGGCGCACAACATACCGTTGGAAAGCTCTCCGAGAGCTCTACGACAGTGGCATCAATCCTGCTCAGCTGCGCCTATTTTCGTACCCCAAAAATTGAACGTTTTCATAAGTTTTGGGACACTTTTCTTATTTTGCGCTGTTTTTCTGTCCCGGTTCGCACGTCGTGAGCTGCGAAAAGGATGACAAACTAATCCATCACATTTCTATTACCGAATCCCATGGCACCTTGGGCAAGATAACTTCGCTTCATGTAGAGGCTAGGCCCACAAACCGAGGGCGTGGGGCTTGGGACCAGGTCTCCGTCGCTCCGGTGCCCATAACTTTTGATCCGTAAGGAGTTACACGGCGCACAACATAGCGTTGGAAAGCTCTCCGAGAGCTCTACGACAGGGGCAGCAAGATTGCTCAGCTGCGCATGTTTTCGAAGCCCAAAATTGAACATTTTCATCAGTTTTGGGATAATTTTCTTCATTTGCGCTGTTTTTTCCGTCCCGGATCGTACGTCGTGAGCTGCGAAAAGGACGACAACCTAATCTATCACATTTCTATTACCAAATCCCATGGCACCTTGGGTCAGACAATTTCACTTCATGTAGAGGCTGGGCCCGTAAACCGAAGGTGTGGGGCTTGGGACCAGGTCTCCGTCGGTCCGGTGCCCATACCTTTTGATCCGTAAGGAGTTACGCGGCGCACACCATACCGTTGGAAAGCTCTCCGAGAGCTCTATGGCAGGGGGCAGCAAGCATGCTCGGCTACGCCTGTTTTCTTAGCCCAAAATCGAACGTTTTCATCAATTTCTGGGCACTTTTCTTCTCTTGCGCTGTTTTTCTTTCTCGGATCGTACGTCGTGAGCGGCAAAAAGGACGACAACCTAATCCATCACATTTCTATAACCGAATCCCACGCGACCTTGGGCAAGACAACTTCGCTTCACGTAGAGACTGGACCGGCAAACCGAGGGCGTGGGTCTTGGGACAAGGACTCCGTCACTCTTGCGCCCAAAACTTTTGATCTGTAAGGAGTTATGCGGCGCACAACATACCGTTGAAAAGCTCTCCAAGAGCTCTACGACAGGGGTATCAAGACTACTCGGCTGTGCCTGTTTTCTTAGCCCAAAATCAAATGTTTTCATCAGTTACCAAATCCCACTGCACCTTGGGCTAGACAACTTTGCTTCACGTAGAGGCTGGGCCCGCAAACCGAGGGCGTGAGGCTTGGGACCAGGCCTCCGTTCCTCCGGTGCCCATAACTTTTGATCCGTAATGAGTTACGCGGTGCAAAGCATACCGTTGGAAATCTCTCTGAGAGCTCTACAACAAGGGCAGCAAGCCTGCTCAGCTGCGCCTATTTTTGGAGCCCAAAATCAAATGTTTCAATCAGTTTCGTGACATTTTTCTTCTTTTGCGCTGTTTCTCCGTCTCAGTTCGTACGTCGTGAGCCGCGGAAAGGATGACAACTTAATCCATCACATTTCTAT
Organism: Budorcas taxicolor; assembly: GCF_023091745.1. Lineage (NCBI taxonomy): Eukaryota > Metazoa > Chordata > Mammalia > Artiodactyla > Bovidae > Budorcas > Budorcas taxicolor. Next base: position 23,395 of record NW_026291963.1, on the reverse strand, counting down.
TACCAAATCCCATGCCACCTTGGGCAAGACAACTTCGTTTCACGTAGAGGCTGGGCCCGCAAACTGAGGGCGTGGGGCTGGGGACCAGGTCTCCGTCAATCCCGTGCCCATACCTTTTGATCCGTAAGGAGTTACGCGTACGGCATACCGTTGGAATGTTCTCCGAGAGCTCTACGATGTGGGCAGCAAGCCTGCTCAGCTGCACCTTATTTTGGCCTCTAAAATCGAACGTTTTAATCAATTTCGGGACACTTTTCTTCTTTTGCGCTATTTTTTCATCACAGTTCGTACATCGTGACCCGCGAAAAGGATGACAACCTAATCTATCACATTTCTATTCCCGAATCCTATGGCACCTTGGGTCAGACAACTTCGCTTCACGTAAAGGCTGGGCCCGCAAACCGAGGGCGTGGGGCTTGGGACCAGGTCTCCGTCGCTCCGGTGCCTATAACTTTTGATCCGTAAGGAGTTATGCAGCGCACACCATACCGTTGGAAAGCTCTCCAAGAGCTCTACGACAAGGGCAGCAAGCCTGCTCACCTGCGCCTATTTTTGGAGCCCAAAATCGAACGTTTGAATCAGTTTTGTGACATTTTTCTTCTTTTGCGCGGTTTCTCCGTCTCAATTCGTACGTCGTGAGTCGCGAAAAGCACTACAACCTAATTCATCACATTTTTATTACCAAATCTCATGCCACATTGGGCAAGACAACTTCGTTTCATGTAGAGGCTGGGCCCGCAAACCGAGGACGTGGGGTTTGGGACCAGGTCTCCGTCGCTCCGGTGCCCATAACTTTTGATCTGTAAGGAGTTACGCAGCGCACACCATACTGTTGGAAAGCTCTCCGAGAGCTCTATGTCAGGGGTAGCAAGCTTGCTCGACTGCGCCTGTTTTCTTAGCCCAAAATTGAACGTTTTCATCAATTTCTAGGCAATTTTCTTCTCTTGCGCTGTTTTTCTGTCTCGGATCATACGTCGTGAGCGGCAAAAAGGATGACAACCTAATCCATCACATTTCTATAATCGAATCCCACATGACCTTGGGCAAGACAACTTCGTTTCACGTAGAGGCTGGGCCGGCAAACCGAGGGCATGGGTCTTGAGACAAGGTCTCCGTCGCTCTTGCGCCCAAAACTTTTGATTCGTAAGAAGTTACACGGCGCACAGCATACCGTTGGAAAGCTCTCCGAGAGCTCTACGACAAGGGCAGCAAGACTGCTCGGCTGCGCCTGTTTTCTTAGCCCAAAATCAATCGTTTTCATCAGTTACCGAATTCCACTACACCTTGGGCCAGACAACTTCGCTTTACGTAGAGGCTGGGCCCGCAAACTGAGGTCGTGAGGCTTGGGACCAGGCCTCCGTCCCTCTGGTGCCCATAACTTTTGATCCGTAATGAGTTACGCGGTGCAAAGCATACTGTTGGAAAGCTCTCCGAGAGCTCTACGACAGGGGCAGCAAGCCTCAGCTGTGCCTATTTTTGGAGCCCATTAAATCGAACGTTTCAATCAGTTTCCTGACATTTTTCTTCTTTTGCGCGGTTTCTCCGTCTCAGTTCGTACGTCGTGAGCCGCGAAAAGGACGACAACCTAATCCATCACATTTCTATTACCGAATCCCACTGCACCTTGGGCTAGACAACTTCGCTTAACGTAGAGGCTGGGCCTGCAAACCGAGGGCTTGAGACTTGAGACCAGGTCTCCGTCGGTCCAATTCCCATAACTTTTTATCCGTTAGGAGTTACGTGGTGCACAGCATACCGTTGGAAAGATCTCCAAGAGCTCTACGACGGGGGCAGGAATCCTGCTCAGCTGCTCCTATTTTCGAAGCCCAAAATTAAATGTTTTCATTAGTTTCGGGACACTTTTCTTCTTTTGCGTTGTTTTTCCGTCCCGGATCATACGTCGTGAGCCGAGAAAAGGACGACAACCTAATCCATCACATTTCTATTACATAATCCGACGGCACCTTGGGCAAGCCAACTTCGCATCATGTAGAGGCTGAGCCTGCAAAACGAGGGCATAGGTCTTGGGACCAGGTCTCCGCCGCTCCGGTGCCCATAACTTTTGATCCGTAAGGAGTTACGCGGTGCACAACATACCGTTGGAGAGCTATCCGAGAACTCTATGATGGGGGTATCAAGCCTGCTCGGTTGCGCCTCTTTTCGGAGCCCAAAATTGAACTTATTCATTAGTTTCGAGATAATTTTTTTCTTATGCGTTGTTTTTCCGTCCCGGATCGTACGTCGTGAGCAGCGAAAAGGACGACAACATAGTCCATCATATTTCTATTACCGAATCCTAAGACACATTTGCCGAGACAACTTCGCTTCACATAGAGGCTAGGCCCGCAAACCGAGGGCGTAGGGCTTGATACTAGGTCTCTGTCGCTCCGGTGCCCATACCTTTTGATCCGTATGGAGTTACGCGGTGCATAGCATACCGTTGGAAAGCTTTCTGAGAGCTCTACGATGGAGGCAGCACACCTGCACACCTGTGCCTATTTTTGGAGCCCAAAATTGAATGTTTTCATCAGTTTCGGGACACTTTTCTTCTTTTGCGCTATTTTTTTAACCCGGATCGTACTTCGTGCACCACGAAAAGAATGACAACCTAATCCATCACATTTCTATTACCGAATCCCACGGCACCTTGGGCAAGACAACTTCGCTTCACTTAGAGGATGGGCCCGCAAAATGAGGGCGTGGTGCTTGTGACTAGGTATTCGTCGCTCCGGTGCCCATAACTTTTGATTCGTAAGGAGTTACGCGGCGCACAGCATACCGTTGGAAAGCTCTACGAGAGCTCTATGGCGACAAAAGTAAGCCTACTTGGCTGTGCCTCTTTCGGAGCTGCAAATCAAACGTTTTCATCTAATTCGTGACTCTTTTATTCTTTTGCATTGTTTTTGCATCCCGGATTGTACGTCGTGAGCCGTAAAAAAGACGACAACCTAATACATTACATTTTTATTTCCGAATCCTATGGCACCTTCAGCAAGACAACTTCACTTCACGTAGAGGCTGGGCCTGCAAACCGAGGGTGTGGGGGCTTGGGACCAGGTCTCCGTCGTCCCGGTTCCCATAACTTTTGATCCGTAAGGAGTTACGCGGTGCACAGCATACCGTTAGAAAGCTCTCCGAGAGCTCTACGATGGGGGAAGAAAGCCTGCTCGGATGCACCTCGTTTTGGAGCCCAAAATTAAACGTTTTCATCAGTTTTGGGACACTTTTCTTCTTTTTCGTTGTTTTTTTGTCCCGGATCGTATGTCGTGAGCCGCGAAAAGGACGATAACCTAATCCATCATATTTCTATTACCGAATCCTATGGCACCTTCGGCCAGACAACTTCGCTTAACGTAGAGGCTGGCCTTGCAAACCAAGGGCGTGAGACTTGAGACCAGGTCTCCGTCGCTCCAGTGCCCATAACTTTTGATCCGTAAGGAGTTACGCGGTGCACAACATACAGTTGGAAAGATCTCCGAGAGCTCTACGACGGGGACAGGAATCCTACTCGGCTGCTCCTATTTTTGGAGCCCAAAATTGAACGTTTTCATTAGTCTCAGGACACTTTTCTTCTTTTGCGTTGTTTTTCGTCTCGGATCGTACGTCGTGAGTCGCGAAAAAGGACGACAACCTAATCCATCATATTTCTATTACCGAATCGCCCACCACCTTGGGCAAGACAACTTTGCTTCACGTTGAGGCTGGACCTGTAAAACGAGGGCGTGGGGCTTGGGACCAGGTCTCCGTCACTCCAATGCCTATAACTTATGATCCATAAGGAGTTACGCGGCGCACAACATACCGTTGGAAAGTTCCCCCGAGAGCTCCACGACAAGGGCAGCAAGCCTGCTCAGCTGCGCCTATTTTTGGAACAAAAAATCAAATGTTTTAATCAATTTCAGGACACTTTTCTTCTTTTGCGTTGTTTTTTCATCCCGAATCGTACGTCGTGAGCCGCGAATAGGACGACAACCTAATAAATCACATTTCTATTACCGAATCCTACAGCACCTTCGGCCAGACAACTTCGCTTAATGTAGAGGCTAGGCCCGCAAACCAAGGGCGTGAGACTTGAGACCAGGTCTTCGTCGCTCCAGTTCCCATAACTTTTGATCCATAAGGAGTTACGCGATGCACAGCATACCGTTGGAAAGATCTCCGAGAGCTCTACGATGGGGGTAGGAATCCTGCTCGGCTGGTCCTATTTTTGGAGCCCAAAATCGAATGTTTTTATCAGATTCGTGACACTTTTATTCTTTTGCGCTATTTTTTCATCCCGGATCGTACGTCGTGAGCCGTGAAAAAGACGACAACCTAATCCATCACATTTCTATTACCGAATCCCACGCCACCTTGGGCAAGACAACTTCAATTCACATAGAGGCTGGGCCCGCAAACCGAGGGAGTGGGGCTTAGGACCAGGTCTCCGTCGTTCTGGTGCCCATAACTTTTGATCCGTAAGGAGTTACGCAGCGCACAGCATACCGTTGGCAAGCTCTCCGAGAGCTCTACAACTGGGGTAGTGATCCTGCTCAGTTGCACCTATTTTTGGAGATCAAAATCGAACGCTTTCATCAGTTTTGGGACACTTTTCTTCTTTTGTGCTGTTTTTTCCGTCCCTGTTTGTACGTCGTGAGCCGCGATAAGGATGACAACCTAATCCATTACATTTCTATTACCGAAACCAATGGCACCTTGGGCAAGAAAACTTCGGTACACATAGAGGCTGGGCCCGCAAACCAAGGGCATGGGGCTTGGGACCAGGTCTCCATCGCTCCGGTGCCCATAACTTTTGATCTATAAGGAGTTATGCGACGCACAGCATACCGTTGGAAAGCTCTCCGAGAGCTCTACGACAGGTGCCGCCAACCTTCTAGGCTACGACTAGTTTCTGAGCCCAAAATTGAATGTTTTCATCAGTTTTAGGACACTTTTCTTCTTTTTCCTCTGTTTTTTAGTCCCAGATCGTACGTCGTGAGCTGCAAAAAGGAGGACAACGTAATCCATCACATTTCTATTATCGAATCCCATGCCACATTGGGCAAGACAACTTCGTTTCACATAGAGGCTGGGCCCGCAAACCGAGGGCGTGGGACTTGGGACCAGGTCTCCATCACTCCGCTGCCCATAACTTTTGATCCGTAAGGAGTTACGCGGCGCACAATATACCATTGGAAAGCTCTCCAAGAGCTCTACGATAGGGGCAGCAAGCCCGCTCAGTTGCGCTTATTTTTCGAGCCCAAACTCGAACATTTTCATCAATTTTGGGATACTTTTCTTCTTTTGTGCTATTTTTTCATCCCGGATCGTACGTCGTGAGCGGCAAAAAGGACGACAACTTAATCCATCACATTTCTATTACCGAATCCTAGTACCTTGGGCAAGAAAATTTCACTTCACGTAGAAGCTGGGCCCGTAAACCGAGGGCGTGTGGCTTGTGACCAGGTATCCGTCGGTCCGGTGCCCATAACTTTTGATCCATAAGGAGTTACGCAGAGCACAACATACCGTTGGAAAGCTCTCCGAGAGCTCTACAATGGGGCAGCAACCCTGCTCGGCCGCGCCCATTTTCTTAGCCCAAAATCGAACATTTTCATCAGTTTCGGGACACTTTTCTTCTTTTACGCGGTTTTTTTGTCCCGAATCGTACGTCGTGAGCCGTGAAAAAGGACAACAACCTAATTCATCACATTTCTATTACCAAATCCCACTCCACCTTGGGCAAGACAACTTTGCTTCACGTAGAGGCTGGGCCCGTAAATCGAGGGCGTGGGGATTGAGACCAGGTCTCTGTCGCTCTAGTGCCCATAACTTTTGATCCGTAAGGAGTTACGCGGCGCACAGCATACCGTTGGAAAGCTCTCCGAGAGCTCTATGAAAGAGGAAGCAAGCATGCTCGTCTGTGCTTGTTCTCGGTGCCTAAAATTGAATGTTTTCATAAGTTTCCGGACACTTTTCTTCTTTTGCACTGTTTTTTCATCCCGGATCGTACGTTGTGAACCGTGAAAATAAGACAACCTAATCTATCACATTTCTATTATCGAATCCCACGCCACCTTGGGCAAGACAACTTCGCTTAACGTAGAGGCTGGGCCGGCAAACCAAGGGTGTGGGGCTTGGGACGAGGTCTCCGTCGCTCCGGTGCCCATAACTTTTGATTCGTAAGGAGTTACGCAGCTCACAACATACCGTTAGAAAGCTCTCCTAGAGCTCTACGCAGGGGCAGCAAGCCTGCTTAGCTGCGCCTATTTTTGTAGCCCAAATTCGATTGTTTTAATTAGTTTCGTGACATTTTTCTTCATTTGCGATATTTTTCTGTCTCGGTTCGTACCTCGTGAGCCGTGAAAAGGACGACAACCTAATCCATCACATTTCTATTACCGAATCCTATTGCACCTTGGGCCAAACAACTTCGCGTCACGTAGAGGCTGGGCCCGCAAATCGAGGGCGTGGGGCTTGGGACCAGGTCTCTGTCCCTCCGGTGCCCATAACTTTTAATCCGTAAGAAGTTACATGGCACGCAACAAACCATTGAAAAACTCTCCGATAGCTCTACGATAGGGCTAGCAAGCGTGCTTTGTTGCGCCTATTTTTGGAGCCCAAAATTGAACGTTTTAATCAGTTTCGTGCCACTTTTCTTCTTTTGCGCTATTTTTTCGTCCCGGTTCGTACGTCGTGAGCCGCGAAAAGGACAACAACCTAATCCATCACATTTCTATTACCAAATCCCACTACACCTTGGGCCAGACAACTTCATTTCACGTAAAGGCTGGGCCCGCAAATCGAGGACGTGGGGCTTGGGACCAAGTCTCCGTCACTCTGGTGCCCATAACTTTTGATCTGTCAAGAGTTACGCGGCGCACAGCATACCGTTGGAAAGCTCTCCGACAGCTCTACGACAGGGGCAGCAAGCATCTTACACGGAGTACTAGACTATTAAAAAATTCTACAAAATCCACTATCAATATTATAATCCTAATTCAACTCACTAAAAGACAAAAATTTTACCAAACACTAAACATTCTTCATTCTTTATTCCTTATTCTTTTGCACTTTCAAGACACAATTAAATAATGATCAAAAGTTGACAAAATTCAGCATTTTTAGTAGCCTTGGCCGACCACTAGGTGGTGTTTATGCATGCCTATTCAATTCAACTTAATTCCTAGACATATTATGACATTTTATGACACAAATGCATAAAAAATTGCTCAAAAATCTCCTCAATTGCTCACCATACTCGACCAATTCTTCCATGCCCATGCTAGCATTTTTAAATTCCATCTTGAAGACACAAAAAATCAGATTTTGCTGCCCAAGGCCGACATGCTCATCAAAATGTGCAAGGCCTTTTTTTTGTCATTTCTTCTTTCATTTCTCTTTCTTTTCTCTCACTTCCCTCTCAATTTCCCTCTCTCTCTCTCGGCCTTGGCTGAGTTCTCTCCATCCTTAGCTCATCTTCTTCACACTATAGTCAACCAAGTTAAGCAACAAGCAAGGAAAGTCGAGTAAGCTAGCTAGGATGCAAGAGTCATACATGCATGTCCTTTGAAGTCTCCTATTCGGCCTAGGTAAGTTTCTTGGCTTCCATTTCTTTTCTTCTTGTTCTAACCTCATGCATGTGCTAAGAGATTGATCACTAGGCTAGGAAAAATAGAGAAACCAAGTTGGAATCTCGGCTAAGCAAGAAGAAGAAGAGAGATTGAGCTTCAACTAGTTTTGTGCATCCTCTTGGTTGTTTGCTAAGGTGAGGGCAAAAACCTTTTGAAATTCCTTCAAAAATTCACATGCATGCTCACAAATGTATGTCTTTGCTTCTGTACTTGAGTTTTATGTTCGTTCATGAGCTTAAACAACCATGCATGGCAAGATCTTGGCTTGAAAGTGGTGATAGGTGAAGTCGGATTGTTGATAGCTCTCTAACTAGTCTGTTTCGAGGTAAGTTTAGCTAGGAAAATGATGTTGAAAATGCTTGAAACTTGGTAGGTGACTAGTTTGGACAGTTTTGAACATTTTTGGCAGAAATAGGCCGAAGCTAGTTTTGACTCTAAGGTCCGCAAAATGGCAACTCGTTAAAATGTGGCCAAATATGGAAATCTGGAAAAATGAAGCAGGTTTTGGCAGATGCACTGACCTTGTAGAACAAACCATATTTGACTTAGTAAATGTTGTCCAAAATGCATGAAATTGGTGTGTTTCTAGATTTTTCAGTTCTGGACATTTTTGTCAGAAATGGACTAAAGCTAAATCTGACCCTAAGGAACTCAAAAACGTCAATTACTGAAAAGTGTGCAAATCTGGACAGTTTTGTGCTATTCCACTGTTTCGGCTATATCTAATGATCCCGAACTCCAATTGATGCAAGGTTTGTTTTTTATTTTAGTTAACTTCTTAAGCTTTAATTTTACATCTTATTCACTGGATTTGGAGATTTTTTTATTATCCTATTGATTGTGAGAAAACAGCCTATTGCAGTAAAGGTTTTACTTAGTTATATGCTTGGAAAATTGTTGTAACCTCTCTTGTGGTACTAATTGCTTGGAATTGTGGTGTTGGGATGTTGTGTGGACTGTTTTGAGTACTTGAGGATGTTTGAATTGAATGATGCATGACTTGAGAATGATCTTGAGTTGACTTAGGATTTAATCACACGGTTAAGCATGAAACGGAAACCCTAATGGCTAGGTAGTCTTGCTAAGTGATGATCATTTGGATATTGTGTGGAAATTATATGCTTAGTAGGCTGCCCGTAAATGTCTTATAACTTCAAATGTGATTTTGACCATTGCATGTTGACAAATAAGCTTTTCTTGCACCCGAACCCATGTTGATGTCATTGCATGTTGAATAATCTTATCACTTGATCACGTGGGCTTCGTAATGAGTTATATGGCTTGTTTTACATGCGTTTCATGGCTGCCCGTTTAATTTTTCATATAACTCTATATATTTTTCAAGTGAAATTTCCTGTCTTATCGTGCCCTGCTTGTTTACCTGTCAATGTGCAATCTTATGACTGTCCGGAGGCAACCTACTTTGTTGTCCTCCTACTATGATATATTACCTGTCATAAATGTGCATTGCATATAAGGTTGCAACCTTTCCTGTCGGCATAGTAGCGATCACGCACACAGGGCAGCATCGGGCTTGCCGGTGCACCCGTGACTACCATGGTCCCATTCCCTCTCTTGCTTGGGGGCTAGACTTCCTCAGAGAGTTGGGTCGTAGGATTTCGGGGTACATCCGAAGTACACCCACCTGGCGTGTTTGGGGGAGGATTTGAAGTCGGCCGCAACAACTTATCCTGGAACTGATCTAAGAGCAAAAGCTCACTGTATCCTTTTTACTATGTGTATAAGTACTCTTGCTTGGTTCCTAGAGAACCTCGGGGAGGAAAGACTGGTGTTTATGTTCCTGTACTTATATTATTGTTATATTCATGCTTGCAAAAGGGTTTTCATAAGTTGAACTGGAAAATGAGTTTCAAAACTTATTTCTCGTTCCCCCTCGCTGAGTTCATAAGGACTCACCCTCTTTTATCATCTCAGGTGAAGAAGACCCAGAACAGGTACCCGAGGATGGTGTGCCTAACGATGAACCCCTGGAGTGATTGCCTGTCATTGTTTGCTTTGCTTGAATGTGGTTACTTGTGAACTTATGTTACTTGAAGACTATTTCCTTTTATGTTGCTCGATGTTGTGATGTAAAAGACCCCCGTTGTAATTTAGGCTCTAATTTTGGTTTGTACTGATATTGTTAGATAGACTCTAGACACTACTATGATCGTATTGCTATTTATCACTACTAGTATCTATCATAGGTCATGACTATTAGCTAAGGACTAAGTAAATGAACTTATCCAATCTTAAACAGGTACTCGCTATTAAGCTATGATCAACAGGTACTTTTGTAACGAGGATGAACAAACAAACGAGACATAGTATCATGATAGGTTATAAATCAAACGAGATATCGAGATAACCAATAGGTATTTCAATTGATGTTAAATAGTAAACCTAGTTGGAAATGAAACTGAGAATTAGAAAAACTTGAGGCGTTTAAAGAATTAGGCCAAACCAAAGAGTCCAATTACAACCGTTATGCTGCCAGTTTTCCGGGGAAACTTGGAGTTTAGACTAAAACGATAAGTGTTAAATCTTCATAAACGGTTAAGTATGTGACATGTCCTGAACATTTAGATCACACCCTAGTCTAACCTTATAGGTCGGGTTGGGGCGTGACACATCATCAACCGCGAAAAGAACGACAACCTAATCCATCACTTTCTATTATCGAATCCCACTGCACCTTGGGCAAGACAACTTCGCTTCACGTAGAGGCTGTGCCCGCAAACCGAGGGCGTGGGGCTTGGATCCAGGTCTCCGTCGTTTCGGTGCCCATAACTTTTGATTCGTAAGAAGTTAGGCGGCACATAGCATAACGTTGGAAAGCTCTTCCAGAGCTCCACTACAGGGGCAACAAGCCTGCTCAGCTGCGCCTATTTTTGGAGCCCAAAATCAAACGTTTTAATCAATTTTGTGACATTTTTCTTCTTTTGCGCTGTTTTTTCGTCTCGGTTCGTACGTCCTGACACACGAAAAGGACGACAACCTAATCCATCACATTTCTATTACCGAATTCCACTTCACCTTGGGCCAAACAACTTCGTTTCACATAGAGGTTGGGCCCGCAAACCGAGGGCATTGGGCTTGGTACTAGGTCTTCGTCGCTCCGGTGCCCAAAACTTTTGATCCATAAGGAGTTACGCTGCGTACAGCATACCGTTGGAAAGCTCTCCGAGACCTTTACGACGGGGGCAACAAGCCTCCTAACTTGCGCCTATGTTTGGGGCCCAAAATCGTACGTTTTAATCAGTTTCGGGACACTTTTCTTCTTTTGTGCTATTTTTCCGCCTCGGTTCTTATGTCATGAGCCGCGAAAAGGACGACAACCTAATCCATCACATTTCTATTACCGAATCCCACTACCCCTTGGGCCTGAAAACTTCGCTTCACGTAGAGGCTGGGCCCGCAAACTGAGGCCGTGGGGCTTGGGACCAGGTCTCCGTCGCTCCGGTGCCCATAACTTTTGATCCGTAAGGAGTTACGCGGCGCATAGCAAACCGTTGGAAACCTCTCCGAGAGCTCTACGACAAGTGCAATGAGCTTGCTTGGTTGCGCCAGTTTTCGAAGCCCAAAATCGAATGTTTTCATCTGTTTTGGGACACTTTTCTTCATTTGTTCTGTTTTTTCATCCCGGATCGTAGGTCGTGAGCCGCAAAAAGGACGACAACCTAATCCATCACATTTCTATTATTGAATACCACGCCACATTGGGCAAGACAACTTCGTTTCACGTAGAGGCTGGGCCCAGAAATCGAGGGCGTGGGGCTTGGGACCAGGTCTCTATAACTCCGCTGCCCATAACTTTTGATCCGTAAAGAGTTACGTGACGCACAACATACTGTTGGAAAGCTCTCCGAGAGCTCTATGATATGGGTAGCAAGCCTGCTCAGTTGCACCTATTTTTCGAGCCCAAACTCAAACATTTTCATCAGTTTTGGGATACTTTTCTTATTTTGCACTGTTTTTTCATCCTGGATCGTACGTCATGAGCGGCAAAAAGGACGATAACTTAATCCATCATATTTCTATTACGGAATCCCAACATCTTGGGCAACACAATTTCACTTCACGTTGAGGCTGGGCCCGCAAACCGAGGGCGTGGGGCTTGTGACCAGGTATTCGTCGGTCCGGTGCCCATAACTTTTGATCCGTAAGGAGTTACGTGGAGCACAGTGTACCGTTGGAAAGCTCTCCGAGAGCTCTACAATGAGGCACCAATCCTGCTCGGCCGCGCCTATTTTCTTAGACCAAAATCGAACGTTTTCATCAGTTTCGGGACACTTTTCTTCTTTTGCGCAGTTTTTTCGTCCCGAAGCGTACGTCGTGAGCCGCGAAAAAGGACAACAACCTAATCCATCATATTTCTATTACCAAATCCCACACCACCTTGGGCAAGACAACTTTGCTTCACGTAGAGGATGGGCCCGTAAACCGAGGGCCTGGGGATTGGGACCAAGTCTCTGTCGCTCCAGTGCCCATAACTTTTGATCTGTAAGGAGTTACGCGGCGCACAGCATACCGTTGGAAAGCTCTCCGAGAGCTCTATGAAGTGGAAAGCAAGCATGCTCGTCTGTGCTTGTTCTCAGAGCCTAAAATTGAATATTTTCATCAGTTTTCGGACACTTTTCTTCTTTTGCACTGTTTTTCCATCCCAGATCGTACGTCGTGAACCGCGAAAAGAAGACAACCTAATCCATCACATTTCTATTATCGAATCCCACGCCACCTTGGGCAAGATAACTTCACTTCAAGTAGAGGCTGGGCCCGCAAACTGAGGGCGTGGGGCTTGGGACGAGGTCTCCGTCGCTCCGGTGCCCATAACTTTTGATTCGTAAGGAGTTAGGCGACTCACAACATACCGTTGGAAAGCTCTCTGAGAGCTCTACGACAGGGGCAGCAAGCCTGCTTAGTTGCGCCTATTTTTGGAGCCCAAAATTGATTGTTTTAATTACTTTCATGACATTTTTCTTCATTTGCGCTGTTTTTTCAGCTCGGTTCGTACCTCGTGAGCCGCGAAAAGGACGACAACCTAATCCATCACATTTCTGTTACCAAATCACACTGCACCTTGGGCCAAACAACTTCGTGTCACGTAGAGGCTGGGCCCGCAAACCAAGGGCGTGGGGCTAGGGACCAGGTCTCCGTCTCTCCGGTGCCCATAACTTTTGATCCGTAAGGAGTTACGCGGCGCGCAGCATACCGTTGGAAAGCTCTCCGACAGCTCTACAACTGGGCCAGAAAGCCTGCTTTGCTATGCCTATTTTTGGAGCCCAAATTCGAACGTTTTATTCAGTTTCGTGACACTTTTCTTCTTTTGCGCTGTTTTTCTGTCTCGGTTCGTACGTCGTGAGCCGCGAAAAGGATGACAACCTAATCCATCACATTTCTATTACCGAATCCCACTGTACCTTGGGCCAGACAACTTCGCTTCATGTAAAGGCTGGGCCCGCAAACCGAGGACGTGGGGCTTGGGACCAGGTCTCCGTCGCTCCGGTGCCCATAACTTTTGATCTGTCAGGAGTTACGCAGCGCACACCATATAGTTGGAAAGCTCTCCGACAGCTCTACGGCAGGGGCAGCAAGCCTGCATGGCTGCACCTATTTTCTTAGCCCAAAATCGAATGTTTTTATCAGTTTCGTGACACTTTTCATCTTTTACTCTTTTTTTTCGTCCTGGATCGTACGTCGTGAGCCGCGAAAAGGATGACAACCTAATCCATCACTTTCTATTACCGAATCCCACTGCACCTTGGACAAGACAACTTCGCTTCACGTAGAGGCTGGGCCCGCAAACCGAGGGGTGTGGGGCTTGGAACCAGGTCTCCGTCGCTCCGGTGCCCATAACTTTTGATTCGCAAGGAGTTACACGGCGCAGAGCATACCGTTGGAAAGCTCTCCGAGAGCTCTACGATGGGGGCAGCAAGCCTGCTCAGCTGCGCCTATTTTTGGAGCCCAAAATCAAACGTTTTAATCAATTTCGTGACATTTTTCTTCTTTTGCGCTGTTTTTCCATCTCGGTTCGTACGTCCTGACACATGAAAAGGACGACAGCCTAATCTATCACATTTCTATTACCGAATTCCACTGCGCCTTAGGCCAAAGAACTTCGCTTCGTGTAGAGGCTGTGCCCGCAAAACAAAGGCATGGGGCTTGGGACCAAGTCTCCGTCGCTCCGGTGCCCAAAACTTTTAATCCGTAAGGAGTTACGCTGCGTACAGCATGCTGTTGGAAAGCTCTCCGAGACCTCTATGACTAGGGTAGCAAGCCTACTAAGTTACGCCTATTTTTGAAGCCCAAAATTGTACGTTTTAATCAGTTTTGGGACATTTTTCTTCTTTTGCGCTGTTTTTCCGTCCCGGTTCGTACGTCATGAGTCGTGAAAAGGACGACAACCTAATCCATCATATTCTATTACCGAATCCCACTATACCTTGGGCCTGACAACTTTGCTTCACGTAGAGGCTGGGCCCGCAAACCGAGGGTGTGGGGCTTAGGACCAGGTCTCTGTCGCTGCGGTGCCCATAACTTTTGATCCGTAAGGAGTTATGCGGCGCACAGCATACCGTTGGAAAGCTCTACAAGAGCTTTTCGTCTGGGGCAACAAGCCTACTTGGCTGTGACTGAATTCGAAGCCCAAAATTGAACGTTTTCATTTGTTTCGGGACACTTTTATTCTTTTGTGCTATTTTTTCATCCCGGATCGTACGTCGTGAGCTGCATAAAGGACGACAACCTAATTCATCACAATCCTATTACCGAATCCCACGGCACCCTAGGCAAGACAACTTCGCTTGACGTAGAGGGTGGGCTCGCAAACCGAGGGCGTGGGGCTTGGAACCAGGTCTTTGTGGCTCCGGTGCCCATAACTTTTGATCCATCCGTAAGGAGTTACATGGCGCACAACATACCGTTGGAAAGCTCTCTGAGAGTTCATACAATAGGTGCAACTAGCCTCCTTGGTTGTGCTAGTTTCGGAGCCCAAAATTAAATATTTTCATCAGTTTCAAGATACTTTTCTTCTTTTGTTTTATTTTTTTATCTCGGATCGTACGTCGTGGGCTGCGAAAAGGACGACAACCTAATCTATCACATTTCTATTATCGGTTCGTACATCGTGAGCCGCGATAAAGATGACAACCTAATCCATCACATTTCTATTACCGAATCCCCCGGCATCTTGGGCAAGACAACTTCGAATCACGTAGAGGCTGGGCACGCAAACCAAGGGCGTGGGGCATATGGCCAGGCCTTCGTCGCTCTAGTGCCCATAACTTTTGATTCGTAAGAAGTTACGCGGCGCACAGCATACCGTTGGAAATCTCTCTGAGAGCTCTACGACAGGGGTAGCAAGCCTGCTCCGCTGTGCCTATTTTTGGAGCAAAAAATCGAATGTTTTTATAAGTTTCGTGACACTTTTCTTCTTTTGTGCTGTTTTTCCATCCCGGTTCGAACGTCGTGAGCTGCGAATAGGACGACAACTTAATCCATCACATTTTTATTACCGAATCCCACTGCACCTTGGGCCAGACAACTTTGCTACACGTAGAGGCTGGGCCTGCAAACACGAGGGCGTGGGGCTGGGGACCAGGTCTCTGTCGCTCTGGTGCCCATAACTTTTGATCCGTAAGAAGTTACGCGGTGCACAACATACCGTTGGAAAGCTCTCTGAGAGCTATACGATAGGGGCAGCAAGCCTGCTCTACTGCGCCTATTTTTTTCACCCAAATCGAACGTTTTCATCAATTTCGGGACACTTTTCATCTTTCGCTCTGTTTTTTCGCCCCGGATCGTGTGTCGTGAGCCGCGAAAAGGATGACAACCTAATCCATCACATTTCTATTAACGAATCCCATGCCACCTTATGCAAGACAATTTAGTTTCACGTAGAGGTCGGGCCCACAAGCCGAGGGCGTGTGGGACCAGGTCTCCGTCGCTCTAGTGCCCATAACTTTTGATCCGTAAGGAGTTACGCGTTGCACAGCATACCCGTTGGAAAGCTCTCCGAGAGCTCTATGACGGGGGTAGCGATCTTGCTCTGTTGCGCATGTTCTCGGAGACCAAAATCGAACGTTTTCATCAGTTTTGGGAAACTTTTCATCTTTTGCGCTGTTTTTTCGTCCCCGTTCGTACGTCGTGAGCCGCGAAAAAGGACAACAACCTAATCTATCACATTTCTATTACCGAATCCCACGACAACTTAGGCAAGACAACTTTGCTATACGTAGAGGTTGGGCCCGCAAACCAAGGGCGTGGGCCTTAGGACTAGGTCTCCGTCGCTCCGGTGCCCATAACTTTTGATCCGTAAGGAGTTACGCAGCGCACAGTATACCGTTGGAAAGTTCTCCGAGAGCTCTACCACAGGTGTCGCCAGCCCTCTTGGCTGCGACTATTTCTGGAGCCCAAAATTGAATGTTTTCATCATTTTCGGGACATTTTTCTTCTTTTGCTCTGTTTTTTGGTCCCGGATCGTATGTCGTGAGCCGCGAAAAGGACGACAACCTAATCCATCACATTTCTATTATCGAATCCCACACCACATTAGGCAAGACAACTTCGTTTCACATAGAAGCTGGGCCCGTAAACCGAGGGCGTGGGGCTTGGGACCAGGTCTCCGTCACTCCGCTGCCATAAACTTTTGATCCGAAAGGAGTTACGCAGCGCACAGCATACCGTTGGAAAACACTTCGAGAGCTCTACGATATGGGCAGTAAGCCTGCCTCAGTTGCGGCTATTTTTCGAGCCCAAACTCGAACATTTTCATTAGTTTTGGGACAATTTTCTTCTTTTGTGCAGTTTTTTCATCCAGGGTCGTACGTCGTGGGCCGCAAAATGGATGACAACCTAATCCATCACATTTCTATTACCGAATCCCAGCACCTTGGGCAAGAAAACTTCATTTCACGTAGAGGCTGGGCCTACAAACCGAGGGCGTAGGGCCTTGTGACCAAGTATCCGTCAGTCCCGGTGCCCATAACTTTTGATCCGAAAGGAGTTATGTGGAGCACATCATAATTTTGAAAAGCTCCTCCGAAAGCTCTACGACTAGGGTAGCAATCCTGCTCGGCTGCACCTATTTTCTTAGCCCAAAATCGAATGATTTCATCAGTTTCGGGACACTTTTATTCTTTTGTTGTTTTTCCGTCTCGGATCGTACGTCGTGAGCTGCAAAAAAGGATAACAACCTAATCCATCACATTTCTATTACCGAATTCCACGCCACCTTGGGCAAGACAACTTTGCTTCACATCGAGACTGGGCCCGTAAACCGAGGGCGTGGGGCTTGGGACCAGGTCTCTGTCGTTCGAGTGCCCATAACTTTTGATCCGTAAGGAGTTACGCGGCGCACAGCATACCGTTAGAAAGCTCTCTGATTGCTCTATGAAAGGGGAAGCGAGCCTGCTCGGCTGTGCATGTTCTCGGAGCCTAAAATCAAACATTTTCATCAGTTTCGGGACACTTTTCTTCTTTTTGCTCTGTTTTTCCGTCTCGGTTCGTACGTCGTGAGCCGCGAAAAGGACGACAACCTAATTCATCATATTTCTATTACGAAATCCCACTGCACCTTAGGCCAGACAACTTCGCTTCACGTAGAGGCTTGGCCCGCAAACCGAGGGCGTGGGGCTTGGGACGAGGTCTCTGTCGCTCCGGTGCCCATAATTTTTTATCCGTAAAGAGTTGCACGGCGCGCAGCATACCGTTGGAAAGCTCTCCGACAGCTCTACAATAGGGGCAGCAAGTTTGCTCAGCTGCGCCTATTTTTGGACACCAATATCGAACGTTTTGATCAGTTTAGTGACACTTTTCTTCTTTTGCGCTATTTTTTCATCCCGGGTCGTACCTCGTGTGCCGCAAAAAGGACGACAACCTAATCCATCACATTTTTATTACCGAATCCCAATGCACCTTGGGCCAGACAACTTCTTTTCACGTAGAGGCTGGGCCCGCAAACCAGGTCTCTGTCGCTCCGGTGCCCATAACTTTTGATCCGTAAGGAGTTAGGCGGCGTACAACATTACCGTTTGGAAAGCTCTCCGATAGCTCTACGAAGGGGCAGCAAGGCCTGGACGATTGCGCCTATTTTCTTAGCCCAAAATCTAATGTTTTCATCAGTTTCATGGCACTTTTCATCTTTTGCTTTGTTTTTTCCATCCTGGATCGCACGTCGTGAGCAGCAAAAAGGACGATAACCTAATCTATCACTTCTATTACCGAATCCCACGGCACCTTGGGCAAGACAACTTCGCTTCACGTAGAGGCTAGGCCCGCAAACCGAGGGCGTGGAGCTTGGAACCAGGTCTCCGTCGCTCCGGTGCCCATAACTTTTGATCCGTAAGGAGTTACGTGACGCAAAGCATACCGTTGGAAAGGTCTCCGAGAGCTCTACAACGGGGGTAGCGATCTTGCTCGGTTGCGCCTGATTTTGGAGACCAAAATCGAACATTTTCATCCATTTTGGGACACTTTTCTTCTTTTGCGCTGTTTTTTCGTCCCGGATCGTACATCGTGAGCCGCGAGAAAAAACGACAACCTAATCCATCACATTTCTATTACCGAATCCCATGCCACATTGGGCAAGATAACTTTGCTTCACGTCGAGGCTGGACCTGTAAACTGAGTGCGTGGGGCTTGGGACCAAGACTCTATTGCACCAGTGCCCATAACTTTTGATCCGTAAGGAGTTACGCGGCGTACAACATACCATTGGAAAACTCTCCGAGAATTCTATGACAAGGGTAGCAAGCCTGCTCAGCTGTGCATTTTGTGGAACAAAAAAATTGAACATTTTAATCAATTGCGTGACACTTTTCTTCTTTTGCACTATTTTTTTCGTCCTGGTTCGAACGTCGTGAGCCGTGAATAGAATGACAACCTAATTGAATCACATTTCTATTACCGAATCCCACTACACCTTGGGCTAGACAACTTCGTTACATGTAGAGGCTGGGCCCACAAATCGAGGGCGTAGGGCTTAGGGACCAGGTCTCCGTCGCTCCGGTGCCCATAAGTTTTGATCTATAACTAGTTACGCGGCGCACAACATACTGTTAGGCTCTCCAAGAGCTATACGATTGGGGCAGCAAGCCTGCTCGGCTGCGCCTATTTTCTTAACCCAAAATCGAACGTTTTCATCAGTTTTGGGACACTTTTCATCTTTTGCTCTGTTTTTCCGTTTCGGATCGTACGTCGTGAGTCGCGAAAAGGAGGACAAACTAATCCATCATATTTCTATTACCGAATCCCATGCCAACTTGGGCAAGACAACTTCGCTTCACGTAGAGGCTGGGCCTGCAAGCCGAGGGTGTGGGGCTTGGGACTAGGTCTCCGTCGCTCTGGTGCCCATGACTTTTGATCCGTAAGGAGTTACGCGGCGCACAACATACCGTTGGAAAGCTCTGCCAAAGCTCTACGACGGGGGTAGCGACCCTGCTAGGTTACGCCTATTTTTAGAGACCAAAATCGAACGTTTTCATCAATTTTGGGACACTTTTCTTCTTTTGCCCTATTTTTCTGTCCCCGTTCGTACGTCGTGAGCCGCGATAAGGATGACAACCTAATCCATCACATTTCTATTACCAAATCCCACAATACCTTGGGTAAGACAATTTCGCTACACGTAGAGGCTGGGCCGACAAACCGAGGGAGTGGGGCTTGGGACTTGGGACCAGGTCTCCGTCACTCCGCTGCCCATAACTTTTGATCTGTAAAGATTTACCGCGGCGCACAGCATACCGTTGGAAAGCTCTTTGAGAGATCTACAATATGGGCAGCAAGCCTGCTCTACTGCGCCTATTTTTTGAGCCCAAACTCGAATATTTCATCAATTTTGGGATACTTTTCTTCTTTTGCGCTATTTTTTCGTCCCGGATCGTACGTTGTGAGCTGCAAAAAGGACGACAACCTAATCCATCACATTTCTATTACCTAATCCCAGCACCTTGGGGAAGACATCTTCATTTCATGTAAAGGCTGGGCCCGCAAACCGAGGGTGTGGGGGCTTGTGACTAGGTATCCGTCGGTCCGGCGCCGATAACTTTTGATCCGTAAGGGATTACGCGAAGCACAGCATACTGTTGGAAAGCTCTCCGAGAGCTCTACGACGGGGGTAGTAATACTTCTCGGCTACGCCTGTTTTCTTTGAACAATATCGAACGTTTTCATCAATTTTGGAACACTTTTCTTCTTTGCGCTCTTTTCTTTCTGTCCCCGTTCGTATGTCGTCAGCCGCGATAAGGACGACAACCTAATCCATTACAATTCTATTACCGAATCCCATGGTACCTTGGGCAATACAACTTTGTTTCATGTAGAGGCTGGGCCCGTAAACCGAGGGTGTGGGGCTTGGGACCAGGTCTCCGTCACTCTAGTGCCCATAACTTTTGATCCGTAAGGAGTTACGCGGCGCACAGCATACCGTTGGAAAGCTCTCCGAGAGCTCTATGATAAGAGAAACAAGCCTACTCGGTTGTGCATATTGTCGGAGCCTAAAATCGAACGTTTTCATCAGTTTTGGGGACACTTTTCTTCTTTAGCTCTGTTTTTCCGTCACGGATCGTACGTCGTAAGCCGCGAAAAGAAGACAACCTAATCAATCACATTTCTATTATCGAATCCCATGCCAACTTGGTCAAGACAACTTCGTTTCACGTAGAGGCTGGGCATGCAAACCGAGAGCGTGGGGCTTAGGACAAGGTCTCCGTCGCACCTGTGCCCATAACTTTTGATCCGTAAGGAGTTACGCGAAGCACAGCATACTGTTGGAAAGCTCTCCGAGAGCTCTACGACGGGGGTAGTAATACTCCTCGGCTATGCCTGTTTTCTTAGAACAATATCGAACGTTTTCATCAATTTTGGGGACACTTTTCTTCTTTTGCGGTCTTTTTTCGTCCCTGTTCGTACGTCGTCAGCCGCGATAAAGACGACAACCTAATCCATTACAATTCTATTACCGAATCCCATGGCACCTTGGGCAAGACAACTTTGTTTCACGTAGAGGCTGGGCCCGTAAACTGAGGGTGTGGGGCTTGGGACCAGGTCTCCGTCACTCCAGTGCCCATAACTTTTGATCCGTAAGGAGTTACGCGGCGCACAGCATACCGTTGGAAAGCTCTCTGAGAGCTCTATGATAAGAGAAACAAGCCTACTCGGTTGTGCATGTTCTCGGAGCCTAAAATCGAACGTTTTCATCAATTTTGGGACACTTTTCTTCTTTAGCTCTGTTTTTTCATCCGGATCGTACGTCGTAAGCCGCGAAAAGAAGACAACCTAATCAATCACATTTCTATTATCAAATCCCATGCCAACTTGGTCAAGACAACTTCGCTTCATGTAGAGGCTGGGCCCCGCAAACCGAGAGCGTGGGGCTTGGGACGAGGTCTCCGTCGCTCCGGTGCCCATAACTTTTGATCCGTAAGGAGTTACGCAGCGCACAACTTATAATGGGAAAGCTCTCCGAGAGCTCTACGACAGGGGCATCAAGCTTGATCAGCTGCACCTATTTTTGGAGGCCAACATCGTTTCGTGATATTTTTCTTCTTTTGCGCTATTTTTCCGTCTCGGTTCGTACCGCGTTAGCCGCGAAAAGGAGGACAACCTAATCCATCACATTTCTATTACCGAATCCCACTGCACCTTGGGCCAGACAACTTCGCTTCACGTAGAGGCTGGGCCTTGCAAACCGATGGCGTAGGGCTTGAGACCAGGTCTCCGTCCCTCCGGTGCCAATAACTTTTGATCCGTAAAGAGTTACGCGGCGCGCAGCATACCGTTGGAAAGCTCTCCGACAGCACTACGACAGGGGCAACAAGCCTACTCAGCTGCACCTATTTTTGGAGCCCAAAATCGAACGTTTTAATTTGTTCCGTGACACTTTTCTTCTTTTGCGCTATTTTTTCGTCCCGGTTCGTACGTCGTGAGCTGCAAAAAGGATGACAACCTAATCCTTCACATTTATATTACCGAATCCTACTGCACCTTGGGCCAGACAACTTTACTTCACGTAGAGTCTGGGCCCACAAACCGAGGGCGTGGGGCATGTAACCAGGTATCCGTCGCTTCGGTGTCTATAACTTTTGATCCGTAAAAAGTTACGCGGCGCTCAGCATACCATTGGAAACCTCTCCGAGAGCTCTACGATGGGGACAGCAAGCCTGCTCAGCTATACCTATTTTCGGAGCCCAAAATAGAACATTTTCATCATTTTCTGGACACTTTTCTTCTATTGCTCTGTTTTCTCGTCCCGGATCGTACGTCGTGAGCCACGAAAAGGACGACAACCTAATCCATCACATTTCTATTACTGAATCCCATGGCACCTTAGGCAAGACAACTTTGCCTCCCGTAGAGGCTGGGCCCGCAAACTGAGGGTGTGGGCCTTAGGACCAGGTCTGTGTCGCTCCGGTGCCCATAACTTTTGATCCCTAAGGAGTTACGCGGCGCACAGCATACCGATGGAAAGCTCTCCGAGAGCTCTACGACAAAAGTAGTGATCCTGCTCGGTTGCGCCTGTTTTCGGAGGCCAAAATCGAACATTTTCATCCGTTTCGGGACACTTTTCTTCTTTTGCGCTGTTTTTCGATCCCTGTTCGTACGTCATGAGCCGCGATAAGGATGACAACCTAATCCATCGCATTTCTATTACAGAATCCCACGGCACCTTGGGCAAGACAACTTCGCTACACATAGAGGCTGGGCCCACAAACCGAGGGCGTGGGGCTTGGGACCAGTTCTCCGTTGCTTTTGCGCCCATAACTATTGATCCGTAAGGAGTTACGCAGCGCACAGCATACCGTTGGATAGCTCTTCGAGAGCTCTACGACAAGGGCAGTAAGGTTGCTCAGCTGCATCTATTTTTGGAGCCTAAACTCAAACATTTTCATTAGTTTTGTGACACTTTTCTTCTTTTACGCTGTTTTTTCATCCCGGATCGTACGTCGTGACCTGCGAAAAGGACGACAACCTAATCCATCACATTTCTATACTGAATCCCACGGCACCTTGGGCAAGAAAAATTCACTTCATGCAGAGGCTGGCCCTACAAATCGAGGGCGTGGGGCTTTTAACCCGGTATCCGTCGATCCGGTGCCCATAACTTTTGATCTGTAAGGAGTTACGCGGATCACAGTATACCATTGGAAAGCTCTTCGAGAGCTCTACGATAGGGGCAGTAATCCTACTCAGCTGCGCTTATTTTCAGAGCCCAAAATCGAATATTTTCATCAGTTTCGGGACACTTTTCTTCTTTTGCGCTATTTTTCTATCCCGGATCGTACATCGTGAGCCGCGAAAAAGATGACAACCTAATCCATCACATTTCTATTACCAAATCCCACGCCACCTTGGGCAGGATAACTTTGCTTCACGTAGAGGCTGGGCCCGCAAATCGAGGGTGTGGGGCATAGGGCTTGGGACCAAGTCTCCGTCGCTCCAGTGCCCATAACTTTTGATTTGTAAGGAGTTACGCGGTGCACAACATACAGTTGGAAAGCTCTCCGAGAGTTCTATGAAAGGGGTAGTAAGCCTACTTGGCTGCGCTTGTTCTCGGTGCCCAAAATCAAACGTTTTCATTAGTTTCGGGACATTTTTCTTCTCTTGCACTGTTTTTTCATCTCGGATCGTACGTCGTGAGCGGCGAAAAGGACGACAACCTAATTCATCACATTTCTATTACCGAATCCCATGCTACCTTGGGCAAGACAACTTCGCTTCACGTAGAGGCTGGGCCCGCAAACCGAGGGCATGGGGCTTGTGACTAGGTCTTCGTCGCTCCGGTG
>NW_026291962.1:0-166182 GCF_023091745.1 Budorcas taxicolor | reverse complement strand
TGGCACCGAGGAATCCTCAGGTTCCGGCCCCGACTCCACACAAGGACTGAGGCCCCGGCATGGACGGGAGAGGAATCCCGAGAGGTCCCCCTAGCAACTCGCATGGGGACTGGCCTTTCCTGAGGCCACCAGAGCGGGTCCCTGAGGTCCCCGTCGTAACTCGAGAAGACCTGCCGCAACTCGAGAAAATCCAGAGGTTCTCCCCTCCAGGCGAGATGAGGCCATTTCCGCTGAGGCGTCTCGAGGCTGATCACACCTCACCTCTGGAACTTCGAAAGGGTCCTTCACACCCTTGGGGCAAATCAAGAAGTTCCCCCGACCTAGCCGGCTCCACTCGAGAGGAATCACGAGGGTCCCGCCCACATCCAGAGGAGCCCCGTTTCCGCCCTCGTAGCTCGAGATGAGGGATCCTTTCCCTGCTTCGTCGGGAAAGAGTTCCCGGCGTTCCCGTCGCATCTCAAGAGGAGGCCCTCTCAACAGGAACGGCGAGAGGAACTCCAGGGTCGTGCCACCATTCCAAGAGTCCCCCAGATGTCTCAGTCCATTCCAGAGGAACCTCTTTTCCCTTCACCGGCTCGTCTTTCACGCCGAGGATCGACTCCAGCAAGGTGGCACGTGGCACAGCCCTGTGGGAAAGCCTCGTGGGAAAGCCTCGAGGGACAGCCTCGAGGGAAAGCCACAGATCCCTTGATCCACGTGACAGGAAGCGTGACACTACTGCTGCAGCTCGGGAGGAAAGCGCACGTGCATGCCCCCACTCGAGACGAGGCCTGACTCCCTGGGGAGACTCAGAGGCACCCCAAGATCCATGGCAACACTGGAGAGGAATCCTCAGGTTCGGCCCCCGACTCCACACAAGGACTGAGGCCCCGGCATGGACGGGAGAGGAATCCCGAGAGGTCCCCTAGCAACTCGCATGGGGACTGGCCTTTCCTGAGGCCACCAGAGCGGGTCCCTGAGGTCCCCGTCGTAACTCGAGAAGACCTGCCGCAACTCGAGAAAATCCAGGAGGTTCTCCCCTCCAGGCGAGATGAGGCCCATTTCCGCTGAGGCGTCTCGAGGCTGATCACACCTCACCTCTGGAACTTCGAAAGGGTCCTTCACACCCTTGGTGCAAATCAAGAAGTTCCCCGACCTAGCCGTCTCCACTCGAGAGGAATCACGAGGGTCCCGCCCACATCCAGAGGAGCCCTGTTTCCCGCCTCGTAGCTCGAGATGAGGGATCCTTTCCCTGCTTCGTCGGGAAAGAGTTCCCGGCGTTCCCGTCGCATCTCAAGAGGAGGCCCTCTCAACAGGAACGGCGAGAGGAACTCCAGGGTCGTGCCACCATTCCAAGAGTCCCCCAGATGTCTCAGTCCACTCCAGAGGAACCTCTTTTCCCTTCACCGGCTCGTCTTTCACGCCGAGGATCGACTCCCACCAAGGTGGCACGTGGCACAGCCCTGTGGGAAAGCCTCGTGGGAAAGCCTCGAGGGACAGCCTCGAGGGAAAGCCACAGATCCCTTGATCCACGTGACAGGAAGCGTGACACTACTGCTGCAGCTCGGGAGGAAAGCGCACGTGCATGCCCCCACTCGAGACGAGGCCAAAAAAAAGAGAATATCAGAAGCACCCCAAGATCCATGGCAACACTGGAGAGGAATCCTCAGGTTCCGGCCCCGACTCCACAGGAGGACTGAGCCCCGGCATGGACGGGAGAGGAATCCCGAGAGGTCCCCCTAGCAACTCGCATGGGGACTGGCCTTTCCTGAGGCCACCAGAGCGGGTCCCTGAGGTCCCCGTCGTAACTCGAGAAGACCTGCCGCAACTCGAGAAAATCCAGGAGGTTCTCCCCTCCAGGCGAGATGAGGCCCCATTTCCGCTGAGGCGTCTCGAGGCTGATCACCCCCTCACCTCTGGAACTTCGAAAGGGTCCTTCACACCCTTGGGGCAAATCAAGAAGTTCCCCGACCTAGCCGTCTCCACTCGAGAGGAATCACGAGGGTCCCGCCCACATCCAGAGGAGCCCCGTTTCCGCCTCATAGCTCGAGATGAGGGATCCTTTCCCTGCTTCGTCGGGAAAGAGTTCCCGGCGTTCCCGTCGCATCTCAAGAGGAGGCCCTCTCAACAGGAACGGCGAGAAGAACTCCAGGGTCGTGCCACCATTCCAAGAGTCCCCCAGATGTCTCAGTCCACTCCAGAGGAACCTCTTTTCCCTTCACCGGCTCGTCTTTCACGCCGAGGATCGACTCCCACCAAGGTGGCACGTGGCACAGCCCTGTGGGAAAGCCTCGTGGGAAAGCCTCGAGGGACAGCCTCGAGGGAAAGCCACAGATCCCTTGATCCACGTGACAGGAAGCGTGACACTACTGCTGCAGCTCGGGAGGAAAGCGCACGTGCATGCCCCCACTCGAGACGAGGCCTGACTCCCCTGGGGAGACTCAGAAGCACCCCAAGATCCATGGCAACCCTGGAGAGGAATCCTCAGGTTCCGGCCCCGACTCCACACAAGGACTGAGGCCCCGGCATGGACGGGAGAGGAATCCCGAGAGGTCCCCTAGCAACTCGCATGGTGACTGCCTTTCCTGAGGCCACCAGAGCGGGTCCCTGAGGTCCCCGTCGTAACTCGAGAAGACCTGCCGCAACTCGAGAAAATCCAGGAGGTTCTCCCCTCCAGGCGAGATGAGGCCCATTTCCGCTGAGGCGGTCTCGAGGCTGATCACACCTCACCTCTGGAACTTCGAAAGGGTCCTTCACACCCTTGGTGCAAATCAAGAAGTTCCCCGACCTAGCCGTCTCCACTCGAGAGGAATCACGAGGGTCCCGCCCACATCCAGAGGAGCCCCGTTTCCGCCCTCGTAGCTCGAGATGAGGGATCCTTTCCCTGCTTCGTCGGGAAAGAGTTCCCGGCGTTCCCGTCGCATCTCAAGAGGAGGCCCTCTCAACAGGAACGGCGAGAGGAACTCCAGGGTCGTGCCACCATTCCAAGAGTCCCCCAGATGTCTCAGTCCATTCCAGAGGAACCTCTTTTCCCTTCACCGGCTCGTCTTTCACGCCGAGGATCGACTCCCACCAAGGTGGCACGTGGCACAGCCCTGTGGGAAAGCCTCGTGGGAAAGCCTCGAGGGACAGCCTCGAGGGAAAGCCACAGAACCCTTGATGCACGTGACAGGAAGCGTGACACTACTGCTGCAGCTCGGGAGGAAAGCGCACGTGCATGCCCCCACTCGAGACGAGGCCTGACTCCCCTGGGGAGACTCAGAAGCACCCCAAGATCCATGGCAACCCTGGAGAGGAATCCTCAGGTTCCGGCCCCGACTCCACACAAGGACTGAGGCCCCGGCATGGACGGGAGAGGAATCCCGAGAGGTCCCCTAGCAACTCGCATGGGGACTGGCCTTTCCTGAGGCCACCAGAGCGGGTCCCTGAGGTCCCCGTCGTAACTCGAGAAGACCTGCCGCAACTCGAGAAAATCCAGGAGGTTCTCCCCTCCAGGCGAGATGAGGCCCATTTCCGCTGAGGCGTCTCGAGGCTGATCACACCTCACCTCTGGAACTTCGAAAGGGTCCTTCACACCCTTGGTGCAAATCAAGAAGTTCCCCGACCTAGCCGTCTCCACTCGAGAGGAATCACGAGGGTCCCGCCCACATCCAGAGGAGCCCCGTTTCCGCCTCGTAGCTCGAGATGAGGGATCCTTTCCCTGCTTCGTCGGGAAAGAGTTCCCGGCGTTCCCGTCGCATCTCAAGAGGAGGCCCTCTCAACAGGAACGGCGAGAGGAACTCCAGGGTCGTGCCACCATTCCAAGAGTCCCCCAGATGTCTCAGTCCACTCCAGAGGAACCTCTTTTCCCTTCACCGGCTCGTCTTTCACGCCGAGGATCGACTCCCACCAAGGTGGCACGTGGCACAGCCCTGTGGGAAAGCCTCGTGGGAAAGCCTCGAGGGACAGCCTCGAGGGAAAGCCACAGATCCCTTGATCCACGTGACAGGAAGCGTGACACTACTGCTGCAGCTCGGGAGGAAAGCGCACGTGCATGCCCCCACTCGAGACGAGGCCTGACTCCCCTGGGGAGACTCAGAAGCACCCCAAGATCCATGGCAACACTGGAGAGGAATCCTCAGGTTCCGGCCCCGACTCCACACAAGGACTGAGGCCCCGGCATGGACGGGAGAGGAATCCCGAGAGGTCCCCTAGCAACTCGCATGGGGACTGGCCTTTCCTGACGCCACCAGAGCGGGTCCCTGAGGTCCCCGTCGTAACTCGAGAAGACCTGCCGCAACTCGAGAAAATCCAGGAGGTTCTCCCCTCCAGGCGAGATGAGGCCCATTTCCGCTGAGGCGTCTCGAGGCTGATCACACCTCACCTCTGGAACTTCGAAAGGGTCCTTCACACCCTTGGGGCAAATCAAGAAGTTCCCCGACCTAGCCGTCTCCACTCGAGAGGAATCACGAGGGTCCCGCCCACATCCAGAGGAGCCCCGTTTCCGCCTCGTAGCTCGAGATGAGGGATCCTTTCCCTGCTTCGTCGGGAAAGAGTTCCCGGCGTTCCCGTCGCATCTCAAGAGGAGGCCCTCTCAACAGGAACGGCGAGAGGAACTCCAGGGTCGTGCCACCATTCCAAGAGTCCCCCAGATGTCTCAGTCCACTCCAGAGGAACCTCTTTTCCCTTCACCGGCTCGTCTTTCACGCCGAGGATCGACTCCCACCAAGGTGGCACGTGGCACAGCCCTGTGGGAAAGCCTCGTGGGAAAGCCTCGAGGGACAGCCTCGAGGGAAAGCCACAGATCCCTTGATCCACGTGACAGGAAGCGTGACACTACTGCTGCAGCTCGGGAGGAAAGCGCACGTGCATGCCCCCACTCGAGACGAGGCCTGACTCCCCTGGGGAGACTCAGAAGCACCCCAAGATCCATGGCAACCCTGGAGAGGAATCCTCAGGTTCCGGCCCCGACTCCACACAAGGACTGAGGCCCCGGCATGGACGGGAGAGGAATCCCGAGAGGTCCCCTAGCAACTCGCATGGGGACTGGCCTTTCCTGAGGCCACCAGAGCGGGTCCCTGAGGTCCCCGTCGTAACTCGAGAAGACCTGCCGCAACTCGAGAAAATCCAGGAGGTTCTCCCCTCCAGGCGAGATGAGGCCCATTTCCGCTGAGGCGTCTCGAGGCTGATCACACCTCACCTCTGGAACTTCGAAAGGGTCCTTCACACCCTTGGGGCAAATCAAGAAGTTCCCCGACCTAGCCGTCTCCACTCGAGAGTAATCACGAGGGTCCCGCCCACATCCAGAGGAGCCCCGTTTCCGCCTCGTAGCTCGAGATGAGGGATCCTTTCCCTGCTTCGTCGGGAAAGAGTTCCCGGCGTTCCCGTCGCATCTCAAGAGGAGGCCCTCTCAACAGGAACGGCGAGAGGAACTCCAGGGTCGTGCCACCATTCCAAGAGTCCCCCAGATATCTCAGTCCACTCCAGAGGAACCTCTTTTCCCTTCACCGGCTCGTCTTTCACGCCGAGGATCGACTCCCACCAAGGTGGCACGTGGCACAGCCCTGTGGGAAACACTCGTGGGAAAGCCTCGAGGGACAGCCTCGAGGGAAAGCCACAGATCCCTTGATCCACGTGACAGGAAGCGTGACACTACTGCGGCAGCTCGGGAGGAAAGCGCACGTGCATGCCCCCACTCGAGACGAGGCCTGACTCCCCTGGGGAGACTCAGAAGCACCCCAAGATCCATGGCAACACTGGAGAGGAATCCTCAGGTTCCGGCCCCGACTCCACACAAGGACTGAGGCCCCGGCATGGACGGGAGAGGAATCCCGAGAGGTCCCCTAGCAACTCGCATGGGGACTGGCCTTTCCTGAGGCCACCAGAGCGGGTCCCTGAGGTCCCCGTCGTAACTCGAGAAGACCTGCCGCAACTCGAGAAAATCCAGGAGGTTCTCCCCTCCAGGCGAGATGAGGCCCATTTCCGCTGAGGCGTCTCGAGGCTGATCACACCTCACCTCTGGAACTTCGAAAGGGTCCTTCACACCCTTGGTGCAAATCAAGAAGTTCCCCGACCTAGCCGGCTCCACTCGAGAGGAATCACGAGGGTCCCGCCCACATCCAGAGGAGCCCCGTTTCCGCCTCGTAGCTCGAGATGAGGGATCCTTTCCCTGCTTCGTCGGGAAAGAGTTCCCGGCGTTCCCGTCGCATCTCAAGAGGAGGCCCTCTCAACAGGAACGGCGAGAGGAACTCCAGGGTCGTGCCACCATTCCAAGAGTCCCCCAGATGTCTCAGTCCATTCCAGAGGAACCTCTTTTCCCTTCACCGGCTCGTCTTTCACGCCGAGGATCGACTCCCACCAAGGTGGCACGTGGCACAGCCCTGTGGGAAAGCCTCGTGGGAAAGCCTCGAGGGACAGCCTCGAGGGAAAGCCACAGATCCCTTGATCCACGTGACAGGAAGCGTGACACTACTGCTGCAGCTCGGGAGGAAAGCGCACGTGCATGCCCCCACTCGAGACGAGGCCTGACTCCCCTGGGGAGACTCAGAAGCACCCCAAGATCCATGGCAACACTGGAAAGGAATCCTCAGGTTCTGGCCCCGACTCCACACAAGGACTGAGGCCCCGGCATGGACGGGAGAGGAATCCCGAGAGGTCCCCTAGCAACTCGCATGGGGACTGGCCTTTCCTGAGGCCACCAGAGCGGGTCCCTGAGGTCCCCGTCGTAACTCGAGAAGACCTGCCGCAACTCGAGAAAATCCAGGAGGTTCTCCCCTCCAGGCGAGATGAGGCCCATTTCCGCTGAGGCGTCTCGAGGCTGATCACACCTCACCTCTGGAACTTCGAAAGGGTCCTTCACACCCTTGGTGCAAATCAAGAAGTTCCCCGACCTAGCCGGCTCCACTCGAGAGGAATCACGAGGGTCCCGCCCACATCCAGAGGAGCCCCGTTTCCGCCTCGTAGCTCGAGATGAGGGATCCTTTCCCTGCTTCGTCGGGAAAGAGTTCCCGGCGTTCCCGTCGCATCTCAAGAGGAGGCCCTCTCAACAGGAACGGCGAGAGGAACTGCAGGGTCGTGCCACCATTCCAAGAGTCCCCCAGATGTCTCAGTCCACTCCAGAGGAACCTCTTTTCCCTTCACCGGCTCGTCTTTCACGCCGAGGATCGACTCCCAGCAAGGTGGCACGTGGCACAGCCCTGTGGGAAAGCCTCGTGGGAAAGCCTCGAGGGACAGCCTCGAGGGAAAGCCACAGATCCCTTGATCCACGTGACAGGAAGCGTGACACTACTGCTGCAGCTCGGGAGGAAAGCGCACGTGCATGCCCCCACTCGAGACGAGGCCTGACTCCCCTGGGGAGACTCAGAATCACCCCAAGATCCATGGCAACCCTGGAGAGGAATCCTCAGGTTCCGGCCCCGACTCCACACAAGGACTGAGGCCCCGGCATGGACGGGAGAGGAATCCCGAGAGGTCCCCTAGCAACTCGCATGGGGACTGGCCTTTCCTGAGGCCACCAGAGCGGGTCCCTGAGGTCCCCGTCGTAACTCGAGAAGACCTGCCGCAACTCGAGAAAATCCAGGAGGTTCTCCCCTCCAGGCGAGATGAGGCCCATTTCCGCTGAGGCGTCTCGAGGCTGATCACACCTCACCTCTGGAACTTCGAAAGGGTCCTTCACACCCTAGGTGCAAATCAAGAAGTTCCCCGACCTAGCCGTCTCCACTCGAGAGGAATCACGAGGGTCCCGCCCACATCCAGAGGAGCCCCGTTTCCGCCTCGTAGCTCGAGATGAGGGATCCTTTCCCTGCTTCGTCGGGAAAGAGTTCCCGGCGTTCCCGTCGCATCTCAAGAGGAGGCCCTCTCAACAGGAACGGCGAGAGGAACTCCAGGGTCGTGCCACCATTCCAAGAGTCCCCCAGATGTCTCAGTCCATTCCAGAGGAACCTCTTTTCCCTTCACCGGCTCGTCTTTCACGCCGAGGATCGACTCCCACCAAGGTGGCACGTGGCACAGCCCTGTGGGAAAGCCTCGTGGGAAAGCCTCGAGGGACAGCCTCGAGGGAAAGCCACAGATCCCTTGATCCACGTGACAGGAAGCGTGACACTACTGCTGCAGCTCGGGAGGAAAGCGCACGTGCATGCCCCCACTCGAGACGAGGCCTGACTCCCCTGGGGAGACTCAGAAGCACCCCAAGATCCATGGCAACCCTGGAGAGGAATCCTCAGGTTCCGGCCCCGACTCCACACAAGGACTGAGGCCCCGGCATGGACGGGAGAGGAATCCCGAGAGGTCCCCTAGCAACTCGCATGGGGACTGGCCTTTCCTGAGGCCACCAGAGCGGGTCCCTGAGGTCCCCGTCGTAACTCGAGAAGACCTGCCGCAACTCGAGAAAATCCAGGAGGTTCTCCCCTCCAGGCGAGATGAGGCCCATTTCCGCTGAGGCGTCTCGAGGCTGATCACACCTCACCTCTGGAACTTCGAAAGGGTCCTTCACACCCTTGGTGCAAATCAAGAAGTTCCCCGACCTAGCCGGCTCCACTCGAGAGGAATCACGAGGGTCCCGCCCACATCCAGAGGAGCCCCGTTTCCGCCTCGTAGCTCGAGATGAGGGATCCTTTCCCTGCTTCGTCGGGAAAGAGTTCCCGGCGTTCCCGTCGCATCTCAAGAGGAGGCCCTCTCAACAGGAACGGCGAGAGGAACTCCAGGGTCGTGCCACCATTCCAAGAGTCCCCCAGATGTCTCAGTCCATTCCAGAGGAACCTCTTTTCCCGTCACCGGCTCGTCTTTCACGCCGAGGATCGACTCCCACCAAGGTGGCACGTGGCACAGCCCTGTGGGAAAGCCTCGCGGGAAAGCCTCAAGGGACAGCCTCGAGGGAAAGCCATAGATCCCTTGATCCACGTGACAGGAAGCGTGACACTACTGCTGCAGCTCGGGAGGAAAGCGCACGTGCATGCCCCCACTCGAGACGAGGCCTGACTCCCCTGGGGAGACTCAGAAGCACCCCAAGATCCTTGGCAACCCTGGAGAGGAATCCTCAGGTTCCGGCCCCGACTCCACACAAGGACTGAGGCCCCGGCATGGACGGGAGAGGAATCCCGAGAGGTCCCCTAGCAACTCGCATGGGGACTGGCCTTTCCTGAGGCCACCAGAGCGGGTCCCTGAGGTCCCCGTCGTAACTCGAGAAGACCTGCCGCAACTCGAGAAAATCCAGGAGGTTCTCCCCTCCAGGCGAGATGAGGCCCATTTCCGCTGAGGCGTCTCGAGGCTGATCACACCTCACCTCTGGAACTTCGAAAGGGTCCTTCACACCCTTGGTGCAAATCAAGAAGTTCCCCGACCTAGCCGTCTCCACTCGAGAGGAATCACGAGGGTCCCGCCCACATCCAGAGGAGCCCCGTTTCCGCCTCGTAGCTCGAGATGAGGGATCCTTTCCCTGCTTCGTCGGGAAAGAGTTCCCGGCGTTCCCGTCGCATCTCAAGAGGAGGCCCTCTCAACAGGAACGGCGAGAGGAACTCCAGGGTCGTGCCACCATTCCAAGAGTCCCCCAGATGTCTCAGTCCATTCCAGAGGAACCTCTTTTCCCTTCACCGGCTCGTCTTTCACGCCGAGGATCGACTCCCACCAAGGTGGCACGTGGCACAGCCCTGTGGGAAAGCCTCGTGGGAAAGCCTCGAGGGACAGCCTCGAGGGAAAGCCACAGATCCCTTGATCCACGTGACAGGAAGCGTGACACTACTGCTGCAGCTCGGGAGGAAAGCGCACGTGCATGCCCCCACTCGAGACGAGGCCTGACTCCCCTGGGGAGACTCAGAAGCACCCCAAGATCCATGGCAACCCTGGAGAGGAATCCTCAGGTTCCGGCCCCGACTCCACACAAGGACTGAGGCCCCGGCATGGACGGGAGAGGAATCCCGAGAGGTCCCCTAGCAACTCGCATGGGGACTGGCCTTTCCTGAGGCCACCAGAGCGGGTCCCTGAGGTCCCCGTCGTAACTCGAGAAGACCTGCCGCAACTCGAGAAAATCCAGGAGGTTCTCCCCTCCAGGCGAGATGAGGCCCATTTCCGCTGAGGCGTCTCGAGGCTGATCACACCTCACCTCTGGAACTTCGAAAGGGTCCTTCACACCCTTGGTGCAAATCAAGAAGTTCCCCGACCTAGCCGTCTCCACTCGAGAGGAATCACGAGGGTCCCGCCCACATCCAGAGGAGCCCCGTTTCCGCCTCGTAGCTCGAGATGAGGGATCCTTTCCCTGCTTCGTCGGGAAAGAGTTCCCGGCGTTCCCGTCGCATCTCAAGAGGAGGCCCTCTCAACAGGAACGGCGAGAGGAACTCCAGGGTCGTGCCACCATTCCAAGAGTCCCCCAGATGTCTCAGTCCATTCCAGAGGAACCTCTTTTCCCGTTACCGGCTCGTCTTTCACGCCGAGGATCGACTCCCACCAAGGTGGCACGTGGCACAGCCCTGTGGGAAAGCGTCGCGGGAAAGCCTCGAGGGACAGCCTCGAGGGAAAGCCACAGATCCCTTGATCCACGTGATAGGAAGCGTGACACTACTGCTGCAGCTCGGGAGGAAAGGGCACGTTCATGCCCCCACTCGAGACGAGGCCTGACTCCCCTGGGGAGACTCAGAAGCACCCCAAGATCCATGGCAACCCTGGAGAGGAATCCTCAGGTTCCGGCCCCGACTCCACACAAGGACTGAGGCCCCGGCATGGACGGGAGAGGAATCCCGAGAGGTCCCCTAGCAACTCGCATGGGGACTGGCCTTTCCTGAGGCCACCAGAGCGGGTCCCTGAGGTCCCCGTCGTAACTCGAGAAGACCTGCCGCAACTCGAGAAAATCCAGGAGGTTCTCCCCTCCAGGCGAGATGAGGCCCATTTCCGCTGAGGCGTCTCGAGGCTGATCACACCTCACCTCTGGAACTTCGAAAGGGTCCTTCACACCCTTGGTGCAAATCAAGAAGTTCCCCGACCTAGCCGTCTCCACTCGAGAGGAATCACGAGGGTCCCGCCCACATCCAGAGGAGCCCCGTTTCCGCCTCGTAGCTCGAGATGAGGGATCCTTTCCCTGCTTCGTCGGGAAAGAGTTCCCGGCGTTCCCGTCGCATCTCAAGAGGAGGCCCTCTCAACAGGAACGGCGAGAGGAACTCCAGGGTCGTGCCACCATTCCAAGAGTCCCCCAGATGTCTCAGTCCATTCCAGAGGAACCTCTTTTCCCTTCACCGGCTCGTCTTTCACGCCGAGGATCGACTCCCACCAAGGTGGCACGTGGCACAGCCCTGTGGGAAAGCCTCGTGGGAAAGCCTCGAGGGACAGCCTCGAGGGAAAGCCACAGATCCCTTGATCCACGTGACAGGAAGCGTGACACTACTGCTGCAGCTCGGGAGGAAAGCGCACGTGCATGCCCCCACTCGAGACGAGGCCTGACTCCCCTGGGGAGACTCAGAAGCACCCCAAGATCCATGGCAACACTGGAGAGGAATCCTCAGGTTCCGGCCCCGACTCCACACAAGGACTGAGGCCCCGGCATGGACGGGAGAGGAATCCCGAGAGGTCCCCTAGCAACTCGCATGGGGACTGGCCTTTCCTGAGGCCACCAGAGCGGGTCCCTGAGGTCCCCGTCGTAACTCGAGAAGACCTGCCGCAACTCGAGAAAATCCAGGAGGTTCTCCCCTCCAGGCGAGATGAGGCCCATTTCCGCTGAGGCGTCTCGAGGCTGATCACACCTCACCTCTGGAACTTCGAAAGGGTCCTTCACACCCTTGGTGCAAATCAAGAAGTTCCCCGACCTAGCCGTCTCCACTCGAGAGGAATCACGAGGGTCCCGCCCACATCCAGAGGAGCCCCGTTTCCGCCTCGTAGCTCGAGATGAGGGATCCTTTCCCTGCTTCGTCGGGAAAGAGTTCCCGGCCTTCCCGTCGCATCTCAAGAGGAGGCCCTCTCAACAGGAACGGCGAGAGGAACTCCAGGGTCGTGCCACCATTCCAAGAGTCCCCCAGATGTCTCAGTCCATTCCAGAGGAACCTCTTTTCCCGTCACCGGCTCGTCTTTCACGCCGAGGATCGACTCCCACCAAGGTGGCACGTGGCACAGCCCTGTGGGAAAGCCTCGCGGGAAAGCCTCGAGGGACAGCCTCGAGGGAAAGCCACAGATCCCTTGATCCACGTGACAGGAAGCGTGACACTACTGCTGCAGCTCGGGAGGAAAGCGCACGTGCATGCCCCCACTCGAGACGAGGCCTGACTCCCCTGGGGAGACTCAGAAGCACCCCAAGATCCATGGCAACCCTGGAGAGGAATCCTCAGGTTCCGGCCCCGACTCCACACAAGGACTGAGGCCCCGGCATGGACGGGAGAGGAATCCCGAGAGGTCCCCTAGCAACTCGCATGGGGACTGGCCTTTCCTGAGGCCACCAGAGCGGGTCCCTGAGGTCCCCGTCGTAACTCGAGAAGACCTGCCGCAACTCGAGAAAATCCAGGAGGTTCTCCCCTCCAGGCGAGATGAGGCCCATTTCCGCTGAGGCGTCTCGAGGCTGATCACACCTCACCTCTGGAACTTCGAAAGGGTCCTTCACACCCTTGGTGCAAATCAAGAAGTTCCCCGACCTAGCCGTCTCCACTCGAGAGGAATCACGAGGGTCCCGCCCACATCCAGAGGAGCCCCGTTTCCGCCTCGTAGCTCGAGATGAGGGATCCTTTCCCTGCTTCGTCGGGAAAGAGTTCCCGGCGTTCCCGTCGCATCTCAAGAGGAGGCCCTCTCAACAGGAACGGCGAGAGGAACTCCAGGGTCGTGCCACCATTCCAAGAGTCCCCCAGATGTCTCAGTCCATTCCAGAGGAACCTCTTTTCCCGTCACCGGCTCGTCTTTCACGCCAAGGATCGACTCCCACCAAGGTGGCACGTGGCACAGCCCTGTGGGAAAGCCTCGCGGGAAAGCCTCAAGGGACAGCCTCGAGGGAAAGCCATAGATCCCTTGATCCACGTGTAAGGAAGCGTGACACTACTGCTGCAGCTCGGGAGGAAAGCGCACGTGCATGCCCCCACTCGAGACGAGGCCTGACTCCCCTGGGGAGACTCAGAAGCACCCCAAGATCCTTGGCAACCCTGGAGAGGAATCCTCAGGTTCCGGCCCCGACTCCACACAAGGACTGAGGCCCCGGCATGGACGGGAGAGGAATCCCGAGAGGTCCCCTAGCAACTCGCATGGGGACTGGCCTTTCCTGAGGCCACCAGAGCGGGTCCCTGAGGTCCCCGTCGTAACTCGAGAAGACCTGCCGCAACTCGAGAAAATCCAGGAGGTTCTCCCCTCCAGGCGAGATGAGGCCCATTTCCGCTGAGGCGTCTCGAGGCTGATCACACCTCACCTCTGGAACTTCGAAAGGGTCCTTCACACCCTTGGTGCAAATCAAGAAGTTCCCCGACCTAGCCGTCTCCACTCGAGAGGAATCACGAGGGTCCCGCCCACATCCAGAGGAGCCCCGTTTCCGCCTCGTAGCTCGAGATGAGGGATCCTTTCCCTGCTTCGTAGGGAAAGAGTTCCCGGCCTTCCCGTCGCATCTCAAGAGGAGGCCCTCTCAACAGGAACGGCGAGAGGAACTCCAGGGTCGTGCCACCATTCCAAGAGTCCCCCAGATGTCTCAGTCCATTCCAGAGGAACCTCTTTTCCCGTCACCGGCTCGTCTTTCACGCCGAGGATCGACTCCCACCAAGGTGGCACGTGGCACAGCCCTGTGGGAAAGCCTCGCGGGAAAGCCTCGAGGGACAGCCTCGAGGGAAAGCCACAGATCCCTTGATCCACGTGACAGGAAGCGTGACACTACTGCTGCAGCTCGGGAGGAAAGCGCACGTGCATGCCCCCACTCGAGACGAGGCCTGACTCCCCTGGGGAGACTCAGAAGCACCCCAAGATCCATGGCAACCCTGGAGAGGAATCCTCAGGTTCCGGCCCCGACTCCACACAAGGACTGAGGCCCCGGCATGGACGGGAGAGGAATCCCGAGAGGTCCCCTAGCAACTCGCATGGGGACTGGCCTTTCCTGAGGCCACCAGAGCGGGTCCCTGAGGTCCCCGTCGTAACTCGAGAAGACCTGCCGCAACTCGAGAAAATCCAGGAGGTTCTCCCCTCCAGGCGAGATGAGGCCCATTTCCGCTGAGGCGTCTCGAGGCTGATCACACCTCACCTCTGGAACTTCGAAAGGGTCCTTCACACCCTTGGTGCAAATCAAGAAGTTCCCCGACCTAGCCGTCTCCACTCGAGAGGAATCACGAGGGTCCCGCCCACATCCAGAGGAGCCCCGTTTCCGCCTCGTAGCTCGAGATGAGGGATCCTTTCCCTGCTTCGTCGGGAAAGAGTTCCCGGCGTTCCCGTCGCATCTCAAGAGGAGGCCCTCTCAACAGGAACGGCGAGAGGAACTCCAGGGTCGTGCCACCATTCCAAGAGTCCCCCAGATGTCTCAGTCCATTCCAGAGGAACCTCTTTTCCCGTCACCGGCTCGTCTTTCACGCCGAGGATCGACTCCCACCAAGGTGGCACGTGGCACAGCCCTGTGGGAAAGCCTCGCGGGAAAGCCTCGAGGGACAGCCTCGAGGGAAAGCCACAGATCCCTTGATCCACGTGACAGGAAGCGTGACACTACTGCTGCAGCTCGGGAGGAAAGCGCACGTGCATGCCCCCACTCGAGACGAGGCCTGACTCCCCTGGGGAGACTCAGAAGCACCCCAAGATCCATGGCAACCCTGGAGAGGAATCCTCAGGTTCCGGCCCCGACTCCACACAAGGACTGAGGCCCCGGCATGGACGGGAGAGGAATCCCGAGAGGTCCCCTAGCAACTCGCATGGGGACTGGCCTTTCCTGAGGCCACCAGAGCGGGTCCCTGAGGTCCCCGTCGTAACTCGAGAAGACCTGCCGCAACTCGAGAAAATCCAGGAGGTTCTCCCCTCCAGGCGAGATGAGGCCCATTTCCGCTGAGGCGTCTCGAGGCTGATCACACCTCACCTCTGGAACTTCGAAAGGGTCCTTCACACCCTTGGTGCAAATCAAGAAGTTCCCCGACCTAGCCGTCTCCACTCGAGAGGAATCACGAGGGTCCCGCCCACATCCAGAGGAGCCCCGTTTCCGCCTCGTAGCTCGAGATGAGGGATCCTTTTCCTGCTTCGTCGGGAAAGAGTTCCCGGCCTTCCCGTCGCATCTCAAGAGGAGGCCCTCTCAACAGGAAGGGCGAGAGGAACTCCAGGGTCGTGCCACCATTCCAAGAGTCCCCCAGATGTCTCAGTCCATTCCAGAGGAACCTCTTTTCCCTTCACCGGCTCGTCTTTCACGCCGAGGATCGACTCCCACCAAGGTGGCACGTGGCACAGCCCTGTGGGAAAGCCTCGTGGGAAAGCCTCGAGGGACAGCCTCGAGGGAAAGCCACAGATCCCTTGATCCACGTGACAGGAAGCGTGACACTACTGCTGCAGCTCGGGAGGAAAGCGCACGTGCATGCCCCCACTCGAGACGAGGCCTGACTCCCCTGGGGAGACTCAGAAGCACCCCAAGATCCATGGCAACCCTGGAGAGGAATCCTCAGGTTCCGGCCCCGACTCCACACAAGGACTGAGGCCCCGGCATGGACGGGAGAGGAATCCCGAGAGGTCCCCTAGCAACTCGCATGGGGACTGGCCTTTCCTGAGGCCACCAGAGCGGGTCCCTGAGGTCCCCGTCGTAACTCGAGAAGACCTGCCGCAACTCGAGAAAATCCAGGAGGTTCTCCCCTCCAGGCGAGATGAGGCCCATTTCCGCTGAGGCGTCTCGAGGCTGATCACACCTCACCTCTGGAACTTCGAAAGGGTCCTTCACACCCTTGGTGCAAATCAAGAAGTTCCCCGACCTAGCCGTCTCCACTCGAGAGGAATCACGAGGGTCCCGCCCACATCCAGAGGAGCCCCGTTTCCGCCTCGTAGCTCGAGATGAGGGATCCTTTCCCTGCTTCGTCGGGAAAGAGTTCCCGGCGTTCCCGTCGCATCTCAAGAGGAGGCCCTCTCAACAGGAACGGCGAGAGGAACTCCAGGGTCGTGCCACCATTCCAAGAGTCCCCCAGATGTCTCAGTCCATTCCAGAGGAAGCTCTTTTCCCTTCACCGGCTCGTCTTTCACGCCGAGGATCGACTCCCACCAAGGTGGCACGTGGCACAGCCCTGTGGGAAAGCCTCGTGGGAAAGCCTCGAGGGACAGCCTCGAGGGAAAGCCACAGATCCCTTGATCCACGTGACAGGAAGCGTGACACTACTGCTGCAGCTCGGGAGGAAAGCGCACGTGCATGCCCCCACTCGAGACGAGGCCTGACTCCCCTGGGGAGACTCAGAAGCACCCCAAGATCCATGGCAACCCTGGAGAGGAATCCTTAGGTTCCGGCCCCGACTCCACACAAGGACTGAGGCCCCGGCATGGACGGGAGAGGAATCCCGAGAGGTCCCCTAGCAACTCGCATGGGGACTGGCCTTTCCTGAGGCCACCAGAGCGGGTCCCTGAGGTCCCCGTCGTAACTCGAGAAGACCTGCCGCAACTCGAGAAAATCCAGGAGGTTCTCCCCTCCAGGCGAGATGAGGCCCATTTCCGCTGAGGCGTCTCGAGGCTGATCACACCTCACCTCTGGAACTTCGAAAGGGTCCTTCACACCCTTGGTGCAAATCAAGAAGTTCCCCGACCTAGCCGTCTCCACTCGAGAGGAATCACGAGGGTCCCGCCCACATCCAGAGGAGCCCCGTTTCCGCCTCGTAGCTCGAGATGAGGGATCCTTTCCCTGCTTCCTCGGGAAAGAGTTCCCGGCGTTCCCGTCGCATCTCAAGAGGAGGCCCTCTCAACAGGAACGGCGAGAGGAACTCCAGGGTCGTGCCACCATTCCAAGAGTCCCCCAGATGTCTCAGTCCATTCCAGAGGAAGCTCTTTTCCCTTCACCGGCTCGTCTTTCACGCCGAGGATCGACTCCCACCAAGGTGGCACGTGGCACAGCCCTGTGGGAAAGCCTCGTGGGAAAGCCTCGAGGGACAGCCTCGAGGGAAAGCCACAGATCCCTTGATCCACGTGACAGGAAGCGTGA
Organism: Budorcas taxicolor; assembly: GCF_023091745.1. NCBI lineage: Eukaryota > Metazoa > Chordata > Mammalia > Artiodactyla > Bovidae > Budorcas > Budorcas taxicolor. The sequence continues at coordinate 149,150 of NW_026291962.1, read as the reverse complement.
CACTACTGCTGCAGCTCGGGAGGAAAGCGCACGTGCATGCCCCCACTCGAGACGAGGCCTGACTCCCCTGGGGAGACTCAGAAGCACCCCAAGATCCATGGCAACCCTGGAGAGGAATCCTCAGGTTCCGGCCCCGACTCCACACAAGGACTGAGGCCCCGGCATGGACGGGAGAGGAATCCCGAGAGGTCCCCTAGCAACTCGCATGGGCACTGGCCTTTCCTGAGGCCACCAGAGCGGGTCCCTGAGGTCCCCGTCGTAACTCGAGAAGACCTGCCGCAACTCGAGAAAATCCAGGAGGTTCTCCCCTCCAGGCGAGATGAGGCCCATTTCCGCTGAGGCGTCTCGAGGCTGATCACACCTCACCTCTGGAACTTCGAAAGGGTCCTTCACACCCTTGGTGCAAATCAAGAAGTTCCCCGACCTAGCCGTCTCCACTCGAGAGGAATCACGAGGGTCCCGCCCACATCCAGAGGAGCCCCGTTTCCGCCTCGTAGCTCGAGATGAGGGATCCTTTCCCTGCTTCGTCGGGAAAGAGTTCCCGGCGTTCCCGTCGCATCTCAAGAGGAGGCCCTCTCAACAGGAACGGCGAGAGGAACTCCAGGGTCGTGCCACCATTCCAAGAGTCCCCCAGATGTCTCAGTCCATTCCAGAGGAACCTCTTTTCCCGTCACCCGGCTCGTCTTTCACGCCAAGGATCGACTCCCACCAAGGTGGCACGTGGCACAGCCCTGTGGGAAAGCCTCGCGGGAAAGCCTCAAGGGACAGCCTCGAGGGAAAGCCATAGATCCCTTGATCCACGTGTAAGGAAGCGTGACACTACTGCTGCAGCTCGGGAGGAAAGCGCACGTGCATGCCCCCACTCGAGACGAGGCCTGACTCCCCTGGGGAGACTCAGAAGCACCCCAAGATCCTTGGCAACCCTGGAGAGGAATCCTCAGGTTCCGGCCCCGACTCCACACAAGGACTGAGGCCCCGGCATGGACGGGAGAGGAATCCCGAGAGGTCCCCTAGCAACTCGCATGGGGACTGGCCTTTCCTGAGGCCACCAGAGCGGGTCCCTGAGGTCCCCGTCGTAACTCGAGAAGACCTGCCGCAACTCGAGAAAATCCAGGAGGTTCTCCCCTCCAGGCGAGATGAGGCCCATTTCCGCTGAGGCGTCTCGAGGCTGATCACACCTCACCTCTGGAACTTCGAAAGGGTCCTTCACACCCTTGGTGCAAATCAAGAAGTTCCCCGACCTAGCCGTCTCCACTCGAGAGGAATCACGAGGGTCCCGCCCACATCCAGAGGAGCCCCGTTTCCGCCTCGTAGCTCGAGATGAGGGATCCTTTCCCTGCTTCGTAGGGAAAGAGTTCCCGGCCTTCCCGTCGCATCTCAAGAGGAGGCCCTCTCAACAGGAACGGCGAGAGGAACTCCAGGGTCGTGCCACCATTCCAAGAGTCCCCCAGATGTCTCAGTCCATTCCAGAGGAACCTCTTTTCCCGTCACCGGCTCGTCTTTCACGCCGAGGATCGACTCCCACCAAGGTGGCACGTGGCACAGCCCTGTGGGAAAGCCTCGCGGGAAAGCCTCGAGGGACAGCCTCGAGGGAAAGCCACAGATCCCTTGATCCACGTGACAGGAAGCGTGACACTACTGCTGCAGCTCGGGAGGAAAGCGCACGTGCATGCCCCCACTCGAGACGAGGCCTGACTCCCCTGGGGAGACTCAGAAGCACCCCAAGATCCATGGCAACCCTGGAGAGGAATCCTCAGGTTCCGGCCCCGACTCCACACAAGGACTGAGGCCCCGGCATGGACGGGAGAGGAATCCCGAGAGGTCCCCTAGCAACTCGCATGGGGACTGGCCTTTCCTGAGGCCACCAGAGCGGGTCCCTGAGGTCCCCGTCGTAACTCGAGAAGACCTGCCGCAACTCGAGAAAATCCAGGAGGTTCTCCCCTCCAGGCGAGATGAGGCCCATTTCCGCTGAGGCGTCTCGAGGCTGATCACACCTCACCTCTGGAACTTCGAAAGGGTCCTTCACACCCTTGGTGCAAATCAAGAAGTTCCCCGACCTAGCCGTCTCCACTCGAGAGGAATCACGAGGGTCCCGCCCACATCCAGAGGAGCCCCGTTTCCGCCTCGTAGCTCGAGATGAGGGATCCTTTCCCTGCTTCGTCGGGAAAGAGTTCCCGGCGTTCCCGTCGCATCTCAAGAGGAGGCCCTCTCAACAGGAACGGCGAGAGGAACTCCAGGGTCGTGCCACCATTCCAAGAGTCCCCCAGATGTCTCAGTCCATTCCAGAGGAACCTCTTTTCCCGTCACCGGCTCGTCTTTCACGCCGAGGATCGACTCCCACCAAGGTGGCACGTGGCACAGCCCTGTGGGAAAGCCTCGCGGGAAAGCCTCGAGGGACAGCCTCGAGGGAAAGCCACAGATCCCTTGATCCACGTGACAGGAAGCGTGACACTACTGCTGCAGCTCGGGAGGAAAGCGCACGTGCATGCCCCCACTCGAGACGAGGCCTGACTCCCCTGGGGAGACTCAGAAGCACCCCAAGATCCATGGCAACCCTGGAGAGGAATCCTCAGGTTCCGGCCCCGACTCCACACAAGGACTGAGGCCCCGGCATGGACGGGAGAGGAATCCCGAGAGGTCCCCTAGCAACTCGCATGGGGACTGGCCTTTCCTGAGGCCACCAGAGCGGGTCCCTGAGGTCCCCGTCGTAACTCGAGAAGACCTGCCGCAACTCGAGAAAATCCAGGAGGTTCTCCCCTCCAGGCGAGATGAGGCCCATTTCCGCTGAGGCGTCTCGAGGCTGATCACACCTCACCTCTGGAACTTCGAAAGGGTCCTTCACACCCTTGGTGCAAATCAAGAAGTTCCCCGACCTAGCCGTCTCCACTCGAGAGGAATCACGAGGGTCCCGCCCACATCCAGAGGAGCCCCGTTTCCGCCTCGTAGCTCGAGATGAGGGATCCTTTTCCTGCTTCGTCGGGAAAGAGTTCCCGGCCTTCCCGTCGCATCTCAAGAGGAGGCCCTCTCAACAGGAAGGGCGAGAGGAACTCCAGGGTCGTGCCACCATTCCAAGAGTCCCCCAGATGTCTCAGTCCATTCCAGAGGAACCTCTTTTCCCTTCACCGGCTCGTCTTTCACGCCGAGGATCGACTCCCACCAAGGTGGCACGTGGCACAGCCCTGTGGGAAAGCCTCGTGGGAAAGCCTCGAGGGACAGCCTCGAGGGAAAGCCACAGATCCCTTGATCCACGTGACAGGAAGCGTGACACTACTGCTGCAGCTCGGGAGGAAAGCGCACGTGCATGCCCCCACTCGAGACGAGGCCTGACTCCCCTGGGGAGACTCAGAAGCACCCCAAGATCCATGGCAACCCTGGAGAGGAATCCTCAGGTTCCGGCCCCGACTCCACACAAGGACTGAGGCCCCGGCATGGACGGGAGAGGAATCCCGAGAGGTCCCCTAGCAACTCGCATGGGGACTGGCCTTTCCTGAGGCCACCAGAGCGGGTCCCTGAGGTCCCCGTCGTAACTCGAGAAGACCTGCCGCAACTCGAGAAAATCCAGGAGGTTCTCCCCTCCAGGCGAGATGAGGCCCATTTCCGCTGAGGCGTCTCGAGGCTGATCACACCTCACCTCTGGAACTTCGAAAGGGTCCTTCACACCCTTGGTGCAAATCAAGAAGTTCCCCGACCTAGCCGTCTCCACTCGAGAGGAATCACGAGGGTCCCGCCCACATCCAGAGGAGCCCCGTTTCCGCCTCGTAGCTCGAGATGAGGGATCCTTTCCCTGCTTCGTCGGGAAAGAGTTCCCGGCGTTCCCGTCGCATCTCAAGAGGAGGCCCTCTCAACAGGAACGGCGAGAGGAACTCCAGGGTCGTGCCACCATTCCAAGAGTCCCCCAGATGTCTCAGTCCATTCCAGAGGAAGCTCTTTTCCCTTCACCGGCTCGTCTTTCACGCCGAGGATCGACTCCCACCAAGGTGGCACGTGGCACAGCCCTGTGGGAAAGCCTCGTGGGAAAGCCTCGAGGGACAGCCTCGAGGGAAAGCCACAGATCCCTTGATCCACGTGACAGGAAGCGTGACACTACTGCTGCAGCTCGGGAGGAAAGCGCACGTGCATGCCCCCACTCGAGACGAGGCCTGACTCCCCTGGGGAGACTCAGAAGCACCCCAAGATCCATGGCAACCCTGGAGAGGAATCCTTAGGTTCCGGCCCCGACTCCACACAAGGACTGAGGCCCCGGCATGGACGGGAGAGGAATCCCGAGAGGTCCCCTAGCAACTCGCATGGGGACTGGCCTTTCCTGAGGCCACCAGAGCGGGTCCCTGAGGTCCCCGTCGTAACTCGAGAAGACCTGCCGCAACTCGAGAAAATCCAGGAGGTTCTCCCCTCCAGGCGAGATGAGGCCCATTTCCGCTGAGGCGTCTCGAGGCTGATCACACCTCACCTCTGGAACTTCGAAAGGGTCCTTCACACCCTTGGTGCAAATCAAGAAGTTCCCCGACCTAGCCGTCTCCACTCGAGAGGAATCACGAGGGTCCCGCCCACATCCAGAGGAGCCCCGTTTCCGCCTCGTAGCTCGAGATGAGGGATCCTTTCCCTGCTTCCTCGGGAAAGAGTTCCCGGCGTTCCCGTCGCATCTCAAGAGGAGGCCCTCTCAACAGGAACGGCGAGAGGAACTCCAGGGTCGTGCCACCATTCCAAGAGTCCCCCAGATGTCTCAGTCCATTCCAGAGGAAGCTCTTTTCCCTTCACCGGCTCGTCTTTCACGCCGAGGATCGACTCCCACCAAGGTGGCACGTGGCACAGCCCTGTGGGAAAGCCTCGTGGGAAAGCCTCGAGGGACAGCCTCGAGGGAAAGCCACAGATCCCTTGATCCACGTGACAGGAAGCGTGACACTACTGCTGCAGCTCGGGAGGAAAGCGCACGTGCATGCCCCCACTCGAGACGAGGCCTGACTCCCCTGGGGAGACTCAGAAGCACCCCAAGATCCATGGCAACCCTGGAGAGGAATCCTCAGGTTCCGGCCCCGACTCCACACAAGGACTGAGGCCCCGGCATGGACGGGAGAGGAATCCCGAGAGGTCCCCTAGCAACTCGCATGGGGACTGGCCTTTCCTGAGGCCACCAGAGCGGGTCCCTGAGGTCCCCGTCGTAACTCGAGAAGACCTGCCGCAACTCGAGAAAATCCAGGAGGTTCTCCCCTCCAGGCGAGATGAGGCCCATTTCCGCTGAGGCGTCTCGAGGCTGATCACACCTCACCTCTGGAACTTCGAAAGGGTCCTTCACACCCTTGGTGCAAATCAAGAAGTTCCCCGACCTAGCCGTCTCCACTCGAGAGGAATCACGAGGGTCCCGCCCACATCCAGAGGAGCCCCGTTTCCGCCTCGTAGCTCGAGATGAGGGATCCTTTCCCTGCTTCGTCGGGAAAGAGTTCCCGGCGTTCCCGTCGCATCTCAAGAGGAGGCCCTCTCAACAGGAACGGCGAGAGGAACTCCAGGGTCGTGCCACCATTCCAAGAGTCCCCCAGATGTCTCAGTCCATTCCAGAGGAAGCTCTTTTCCCTTCACCGGCTCGTCTTTCACGCCGAGGATCGACTCCCACCAAGGTGGCACGTGGCACAGCCCTGTGGGAAAGCCTCGTGGGAAAGCCTCGAGGGACAGCCTCGAGGGAAAGCCACAGATCCCTTGATCCACGTGACAGGAAGCGTGACACTACTGCTGCAGCTCGGGAGGAAAGCGCACGTGCATGCCCCCACTCGAGACGAGGCCTGACTCCCCTGGGGAGACTCAGAAGCACCCCAAGATCCATGGCAACCCTGGAGAGGAATCCTCAGGTTCCGGCCCCGACTCCACACAAGGACTGAGGCCCCGGCATGGACGGGAGAGGAATCCCGAGAGGTCCCCTAGCAACTCGCATGGGGACTGGCCTTTCCTGAGGCCACCAGAGCGGGTCCCTGAGGTCCCCGTCATAACTCGAGAAGACCTGCCGCAACTCGAGAAAATCCAGGAGGTTCTCCCCTCCAGGCGAGATGAGGCCCATTTCCGCTGAGGCGTCTCGAGGCTGATCACACCTCACCTCTGGAACTTCGAAAGGGTCCTTCACACCCTTGGTGCAAATCAAGAAGTTCCCCGACCTAGCCGTCTCCACTCGAGAGGAATCACGAGGGTCCCGCCCACATCCAGAGGAGCCCCGTTTCCGCCTCGTAGCTCGAGATGAGGGATCCTTTCCCTGCTTCGTCGGGAAAGAGTTCCCGGCGTTCCCGTCGCATCTCAAGAGGAGGCCCTCTCAACAGGAACGGCGAGAGGAACTCCAGGGTCGTGCCACCATTCCAAGAGTCCCCCAGATGTCTCAGTCCATTCCAGAGGAAGCTCTTTTCCCTTCACCGGCTCGTCTTTCACGCCGAGGATCGACTCCCACCAAGGTGGCACGTGGCACAGCCCTGTGGGAAAGCCTCGTGGGAAAGCCTCGAGGGACAGCCTCGAGGGAAAGCCACAGATCCCTTGATCCACGTGACAGGAAGCGTGACACTACTGCTGCAGCTCGGGAGGAAAGCGCACGTGCATGCCCCCACTCGAGACGAGGCCTGACTCCCCTGGGGAGACTCAGAAGCACCCCAAGATCCATGGCAACCCTGGAGAGGAATCCTCAGGTTCCGGCCCCGACTCCACACAAGGACTGAGGCCCCGGCATGGACGGGAGAGGAATCCCGAGAGGTCCCCTAGCAACTCGCATGGGGACTGGCCTTTCCTGAGGCCACCAGAGCGGGTCCCTGAGGTCCCCGTCGTAACTCGAGAAGACCTGCCGCAACTCGAGAAAATCCAGGAGGTTCTCCCCTCCAGGCGAGATGAGGCCCATTTCCGCTGAGGCGTCTCGAGGCTGATCACACCTCACCTCTGGAACTTCGAAAGGGTCCTTCACACCCTTGGTGCAAATCAAGAAGTTCCCCGACCTAGCCGTCTCCACTCGAGAGGAATCACGAGGGTCCCGCCCACATCCAGAGGAGCCCCGTTTCCGCCTCGTAGCTCGACATGAGGGATCCTTTCCCTGCTTCGTCGGGAAAGAGTTCCCGGCGTTCCCGTCGCATCTCAAGAGGAGGCCCTCTCAACAGGAACGGCGAGAGGAACTCCAGGGTCGTGCCACCATTCCAAGAGTCCCCCAGATGTCTCAGTCCATTCCAGAGGAAGCTCTTTTCCCTTCACCGGCTCGTCTTTCACGCCGAGGATCGACTCCCACCAAGGTGGCACGTGGCACAGCCCTGTGGGAAAGCCTCGTGGGAAAGCCTCGAGGGACAGCCTCGAGGGAAAGCCACAGATCCCTTGATCCACGTGACAGGAAGCGTGACACTACTGCTGCAGCTCGGGAGGAAAGCGCACGTGCATGCCCCCACTCGAGACGAGGCCTGACTCCCCTGGGGAGACTCAGAAGCACCCCAAGATCCATGGCAACCCTGGAGAGGAATCCTCAGGTTCTGGCCCCGACTCCACACAAGGACTGAGGCCCCGGCATGGACGGGAGAGGAATCCCGAGAGGTCCCCTAGCAACTCGCATGGGGACTGGCCTTTCCTGAGGCCACCAGAGCGGGTCCCTGAGGTCCCCGTCGTAACTCGAGAAGACCTGCCGCAACTCGAGAAAATCCAGGAGGTTCTCCCCTCCAGGCGAGATGAGGCCCATTTCCGCTGAGGCGTCTCGAGGCTGATCACACCTCACCTCTGGAACTTCGAAAGGGTCCTTCACACCCTTGGTGCAAATCAAGAAGTTCCCCGACCTAGCCGTCTCCACTCGAGAGGAATCACGAGGGTCCCGCCCACATCCAGAGGAGCCCCGTTTCCGCCTCGTAGCTCGAGATGAGGGATCCTTTCCCTGCTTCGTCGGGAAAGAGTTCCCGGCGTTCCCGTCGCATCTCAAGAGGAGGCCCTCTCAACAGGAACGGCGAGAGGAACTCCAGGGTCGTGCCACCATTCCAAGAGTCCCCCAGATGTCTCAGTCCATTCCAGAGGAACCTCTTTTCCCGTCACCGGCTCGTCTTTCACGCCGAGGATCGACTCCCACCAAGGTGGCACGTGGCACAGCCCTGTGGGAAAGCCTCGCGGGAAAGCCTCGAGGGACAGCCTCGAGGGAAAGCCACAGATCCCTTGATCCACGTGACAGGAAGCGTGACACTACTGCTGCAGCTCGGGAGGAAAGCGCACGTGCATGCCCCCACTCGAGACGAGGCCTGACTCCCCTGGGGAGACTCAGAAGCACCCCAAGATCCATGGCAACACCGGAGAGGAATCCTCAGGTTCCGGCCCCGACTCCACACAAGGACTGAGGCCCCGGCATGGACGGGAGAGGAATCCCGAGAGGTCCCCTAGCAACTCGCATGGGGACTGGCCTTTCCTGAGGCCACCAGAGCGGGTCCCTGAGGTCCCCGTCGTAACTCGAGAAGACCTGCCGCAACTCGAGAAAATCCAGGAGGTTCTCCCCTACAGGCGAGATGAGGCCCATTTCCGCTGAGGCGTCTCGAGGCTGATCACACCTCACCTCTGGAACTTCGAAAGGGTCCTTCACACCCTTGGTGCAAATCAAGAAGTTCCCCGACCTAGCCGTCTCCACTCGAGAGGAATCACGAGGGTCCCGCCCACATCCAGAGGAGCCCCGTTTCCGCCTCGAAGCTCGAGATGAGGGATCCTTTCCCTGCTTCGTCGGGAAAGAGTTCCCGGCGTTCCCGTCGCATCTCAAGAGGAGGCCCTCTCAACAGGAACGGCGAGAGGAACTCCAGGGTCGTGCCACCATTCCAAGAGTCCCCCAGATGTCTCAGTCCATTCCAGAGGAACCTCTTTTCCCTTCACCGGCTCGTCTTTCACGCCGAGGATCGACTCCCACCAAGGTGGCACGTGGCACAGCCCTGTGGGAAAGCCTCGCGGGAAAGCCTCGAGGGACAGCCTCGAGGGAAAGCCACAGATCCCTTGATCCACGTGACAGGAAGCGTGACACTACTGCTGCAGCTCGGGAGGAAAGCGCACGTGCATGCCCCCACTCGAGACGAGGCCTGACTCCCCTGGGGAGACTCAGAAGCACCCCAAGATCCATGGCAACCCTGGAGAGGAATCCTCAGGTTCCGGCCCCGACTCCACACAAGGACTGAGGCCCCGGCATGGACGGGAGAGGAATCCCGAGAGGTCCCCTAGCAACTCGCATGGGGACTGGCCTTTCCTGAGGCCACCAGAGCGGGTCCCTGAGGTCCCCGTCGTAACTCGAGAAGACCTGCCGCAACTCGAGAAAATCCAGGAGGTTCTCCCCTCCAGGCGAGATGAGGCCCATTTCCGCTGAGGCGTCTCGAGGCTGATCACACCTCACCTCTGGAACTTCGAAAGGGTCCTTCACACCCTTGGTGCAAATCAAGAAGTTCCCCGACCTAGCCGTCTCCACTCGAGAGGAATCACGAGGGTCCCGCCCACATCCAGAGGAGCCCCGTTTCCGCCTCGTAGCTCGAGATGAGGGATCCTTTCCCTGCTTCGTCGGGAAAGAGTTCCCGCCGTTCCCGTCGCATCTCAAGAGGAGGCCCTCTCAACAGGAACGGCGAGAGGAACTCCAGGGTCGTGCCACCATTCCAAGAGTCCCCCAGATGTCTCAGTCCATTCCAGAGGAACCTCTTTTCCCGTCACCGGCTCGTCTTTCACGCCGAGGATCGACTCCCACCAAGGTGGCACGTGGCACAGCCCTGTGGGAAAGCCTCGCGGGAAAGCCTCGAGGGACAGCCTCGAGGGAAAGCCACAGATCCCTTGATCCACGTGACAGGAAGCGTGACACTACTGCTGCAGCTCGGGAGGAAAGCGCACGTGCATGCCCCCATTCGAGACGAGGCCTGACTCCCCTGGGGAGACTCAGAAGCACCCCAAGATCCATGGCAACCCTGGAGAGGAATCCTCAGGTTCCGGCCCCGACTCCACACAAGGACTGAGGCCCCGGCATGGACGGGAGAGGAATCCCGAGAGGTCCCCTAGCAACTCGCATGGGGACTGGCCTTTCCTGAGGCCACCAGAGCGGGTCCCTGAGGTCCCCGTCGTAACTCGAGAAGACCTGCCGCAACTCGAGAAAATCCAGGAGGTTCTCCCCTCCAGGCGAGATGAGGCCCATTTCCGCTGAGGCGTCTCGAGGCTGATCACACCTCACCTCTGGAACTTCGAAAGGGTCCTTCACACCCTTGGTGCAAATCAAGAAGTTCCCCGACCTAGCCGTCTCCACTCGAGAGGAATCACGAGGGTCCCGCCCACATCCAGAGGAGCCCCGTTTCCGCCTCGTAGCTCGAGATGAGGGATCCTTTCCCTGCTTCGTCGGGAAAGAGTTCCCGGCGTTCCCGTCGCATCTCAAGAGGAGGCCCTCTCAACAGGAACGGCGAGAGGAACTCCAGGGTCGTGCCACCATTCCAAGAGTCCCCCAGATGTCTCAGTCCATTCCAGAGGAACCTCTTTTCCCGTCACCGGCTCGTCTTTCACGCCGAGGATCGACTCCCACCAAGGTGGCACGTGGCACAGCCCTGTGGGAAAGCCTCGCGGGAAAGCCTCGAGGGACAGCCTCGAGGGAAAGCCACAGATCCCTTGATCCACGTGACAGGAAGCGTGACACTACTGCTGCAGCTCGGGAGGAAAGCGCACGTGCATGCCCCCACTCGAGACGAGGCCTGACTCCCCTGGGGAGACTCAGAAGCACCCCAAGATCCATGGCAACACCGGAGAGGAATCCTCAGGTTCCGGCCCCGACTCCACACAAGGACTGAGGCCCCGGCATGGACGGGAGAGGAATCCCGAGAGGTCCCCTAGCAACTCGCATGGGGACTGGCCTTTCCTGAGGCCACCAGAGCGGGTCCCTGAGGTCCCCGTCGTAACTCGAGAAGACCTGCCGCAACTCGAGAAAATCCAGGAGGTTCTCCCCTACAGGCGAGATGAGGCCCATTTCCGCTGAGGCGTCTCGAGGCTGATCACACCTCACCTCTGGAACTTCGAAAGGGTCCTTCACATCCTTGGTGCAAATCAAGAAGTTCCCCGACCTAGCCGTCTCCACTCGAGAGGAATCACGAGGGTCCCGCCCACATCCAGAGGAGCCCCGTTTCCGCCTCGAAGCTCGAGATGAGGGATCCTTTCCCTGCTTCGTCGGGAAAGAGTTCCCGGCGTTCCCGTCGCATCTCAAGAGGAGGCCCTCTCAACAGGAACGGCGAGAGGAACTCCAGGGTCGTGCCACCATTCCAAGAGTCCCCCAGATGTCTCAGTCCATTCCAGAGGAACCTCTTTTCCCTTCACCGGCTCGTCTTTCACGCCGAGGATCGACTCCCACCAAGGTGGCACGTGGCACAGCCCTGTGGGAAAGCCTCGCGGGAAAGCCTCGAGGGACAGCCTCGAGGGAAAGCCACAGATCCCTTGATCCACGTGACAGGAAGCGTGACACTACTGCTGCAGCTCGGGAGGAAAGCGCACGTGCATGCCCCCACTCGAGACGAGGCCTGACTCCCCTGGGGAGACTCAGAAGCACCCCAAGATCCATGGCAACCCTGGAGAGGAATCCTCAGGTTCCGGCCCCGACTCCACACAAGGACTGAGGCCCCGGCATGGACGGGAGAGGAATCCCGAGAGGTCCCCTAGCAACTCGCATGGGGACTGGCCTTTCCTGAGGCCACCAGAGCGGGTCCCTGAGGTCCCCGTCGTAACTCGAGAAGACCTGCCGCAACTCGAGAAAATCCAGGAGGTTCTCCCCTCCAGGCGAGATGAGGCCCATTTCCGCTGAGGCGTCTCGAGGCTGATCACACCTCACCTCTGGAACTTCGAAAGGGTCCTTCACACCCTTGGTGCAAATCAAGAAGTTCCCCGACCTAGCCGTCTCCACTCGAGAGGAATCACGAGGGTCCCGCCCACATCCAGAGGAGCCCCGTTTCCGCCTCGTAGCTCGAGATGAGGGATCCTTTCCCTGCTTCGTCGGGAAAGAGTTCCCGGCGTTCCCGTCGCATCTCAAGAGGAGGCCCTCTCAACAGGAACGGCGAGAGGAACTCCAGGGTCGTGCCACCATTCCAAGAGTCCCCCAGATGTCTCAGTCCATTCCAGAGGAACCTCTTTTCCCGTCACCCGGCTCGTCTTTCACGCCGAGGATCGACTCCCACCAAGGTGGCACGTGGCACAGCCCTGTGGGAAAGCCTCGCGGGAAAGCCTCGAGGGACAGCCTCGAGGGAAAGCCACAGATCCCTTGATCCACGTGACAGGAAGCGTGACACTACTGCTGCAGCTCGGGAGGAAAGCGCACGTGCATGCCCCCATTCGAGACGAGGCCTGACTCCCCTGGGGAGACTCAGAAGCACCCCAAGATCCATGGCAACCCTGGAGAGGAATCCTCAGGTTCCGGCCCCGACTCCACACAAGGACTGAGGCCCCGGCATGGACGGGAGAGGAATCCCGAGAGGTCCCCTAGCAACTCGCATGGGGACTGGCCTTTCCTGAGGCCACCAGAGCGGGTTCCTGAGGTCCCCGTCGTAACTCGAGAAGACCTGCCGCAACTCGAGAAAATCCAGGAGGTTCTCCCCTACAGGCGAGATGAGGCCCATTTCCGCTGAGGCGTCTCGAGGCTGATCACACCTCACCTCTGGAACTTCGAAAGGGTCCTTCACACCCTTGGTGCAAATCAAGAAGTTCCCCGACCTAGCCGTCTCCACTCGAGAGGAATCACGAGGGTCCCGCCCACATCCAGAGGAGCCCCGTTTCCGCCTCGTAGCTCGAGATGAGGGATCCTTTCCCTGCTTCGTCGGGAAAGAGTTCCCGGCGTTCCCGTCGCATCTCAAGAGGAGGCCCTCTCAACAGGAACGGCGAGAGGAACTCCAGGGTCGTGCCACCATTCCAAGAGTCCCCCAGATGTCTCAGTCCATTCCAGAGGAACCTCTTTTCCCGTCACCGGCTCGTCTTTCACGCCGAGGATCGACTCCCACCAAGGTGGCACGTGGCACAGCCCTGTGGGAAAGCCTCGCGGGAAAGCCTCGAGGGACAGCCTCGAGGGAAAGCCACAGATCCCTTGATCCACGTGACAGGAAGCGTGACACTACTGCTGCAGCTCGGGAGGAAAGCGCACGTGCATGCCCCCACTCGAGACGAGGCCTGACTCCCCTGGGGAGACTCAGAAGCACCCCAAGATCCATGGCAACCCCGGAGAGGAATCCTCAGGTTCCGGCCCCGACTCCACACAAGGACTGAGGCCCCGGCATGGACGGGAGAGGAATCCCGAGAGGTCCCCTAGCAACTCGCATGGGGACTGGCCTTTCCTGAGGCCACCAGAGCGGGTCCCTGAGCTCCCCGTCGTAACTCGAGAAGACCTGCCGCAACTCGAGAAAATCCAGGAGGTTCTCCCCTCCAGGCGAGATGAGGCCCATTTCCGCTGAGGCGTCTCGAGGCTGATCACACCTCACCTCTGGAACTTCGAAAGGCTCCTTCACACCCTTGGTGCAAATCAAGAAGTTCCCCGACCTAGCCGTCTCCACTCGAGAGGAATCACGAGGGTCCCGCCCACATCCAGAGGAGCCCCGTTTCCGCCTCGTAGCTCGAGATGAGGGATCCTTTCCCTGCTTCCTCGGGAAAGAGTTCCCGCCGTTCCCTTCGCATCTCAAGAGGAGGCCCTCTCAACAGGAACGGCGAGAGGAACTCCAGGGTCGTGCCACCATTCCAAGAGTCCCCCAGATGTCTCAGTCCATTCCAGAGGAAGCTCTTTTCCCTTCACCGGCTCGTCTTTCACGCCGAGGATCGACTCCCACCAAGGTGGCACGTGGCACAGCCCTGTGGGAAAGCCTCGCGGGAAAGCCTCGAGGGACAGCCTCGAGGGAAAGCCACAGATCCCTTGATCCACGTGACAGGAAGCGTGACACTACTGCTGCAGCTCGGGAGGAAAGCGCACGTGCATGCCCCCACTCGAGACGAGGCCTGACTCCCCTGGGGAGACTCAGAAGCACCCCAAGATCCATGGCAACCCTGGAGAGGAATCCTCAGGTTCCGGCCCCGACTCCACACAAGGACTGAGGCCCCGGCATGGACGGGAGAGGAATCCCGAGAGGTCCCCTAGCAACTCGCATGGGGACTGGCCTTTCCTGAGGCCACCAGAGCGGGTCCCTGAGGTCCCCGTCGTAACTCGAGAAGACCTGCCGCAACTCGAGAAAATCCAGGAGGTTCTCCCCTCCAGGCGAGATGAGGCCCATTTCCGCTGAGGCGTCTCGAGGCTGATCACACCTCACCTCTGGAACTTCGAAAGGGTCCTTCACACCCTTGGTGCAAATCAAGAAGTTCCCCGACCTAGCCGTCTCCACTCGAGAGGAATCACGAGGGTCCCGCCCACATCCAGAGGAGCCCCGTTTCCGCCTCGTAGCTCGAGATGAGGGATCCTTTCCCTGCTTCGTCGGGAAAGAGTTCCCGGCGTTCCCGTCGCATCTCAAGAGGAGGCCCTCTCAACAGGAACGGCGAGAGGAACTCCAGGGTCGTGCCACCATTCCAAGAGTCCCCCAGATGTCTCAGTCCATTCCAGAGGAACCTCTTTTCCCGTCACCGGCTCGTCTTTCACGCCGAGGATCGACACCCACCAAGGTGGCACGTGGCACAGCCCTGTGGGAAAGCCTCGCGGGAAAGCCTCGAGGGACAGCCTCGAGGGAAAGCCACAGATCCCTTGATCCACGTGACAGGAAGCGTGACACTACTGCTGCAGCTCGGGAGGAAAGCGCACGTGCATGCCCCCACTCGAGACGAGGCCTGACTCCCCTGGGGAGACTCAGAAGCACCCCAATATCCATGGCAACACTGGAGAGGAATCCTCAGGTTCCGGCCCCGACTCCACACAAGGACTGAGGCCCCGGCATGGACGGGAGAGGAATCCCGAGAGGTCCCCTAGCAACTCGCATGGGGACTGGCCTTTCCTGAGGCCACCAGAGCGGGTCCCTGAGCTCCCCGTCGTAACTCGAGAAGACCTGCCGCAACTCGAGAAAATCCAGGAGGTTCTCCCCTCCAGGCGAGATGAGGCCCATTTCCGCTGAGGCGTCTCGAGGCTGATCACACCTCACCTCTGGAACTTCGAAAGGCTCCTTCACACCCTTGGTGCAAATCAAGAAGTTCCCCGACCTAGCCGTCTCCACTCGAGAGGAATCACGAGGGTCCCGCCCACATCCAGAGGAGCCCCGTTTCCGCCTCGTAGCTCGAGATGAGGGATCCTTTCCCTGCTTCGTCGGGAAAGAGTTCCCGCCGTTCCCGTCGCATCTCAAGAGGAGGCCCTCTCAACAGGAACGGCGAGAGGAACTCCAGGGTCGTGCCACCATTCCAAGAGTCCCCCAGATGTCTCAGTCCATTCCAGAGGAACCTCTTTTCCCGTCACCGGCTCGTCTTTCACGCCGAGGATCGACTCCCACCAAGGTGGCACGTGGCACAGCCCTGTGGGAAAGCCTCGCGGGAAAGCCTCGAGGGACAGCCTCGAGGGAAAGCCACAGATCCCTTGATCCACGTGACAGGAAGCGTGACACTACTGCTGCAGCTCGGGAGGAAAGCGCACGTGCATGCCCCCACTCGAGACGAGGCCTGACTCCCCTGGGGAGACTCAGAAGCACCCCAAGATCCATGGCAACCCTGGAGAGGAATCCTCAGGTTCCGGCCCCGACTCCACACAAGGACTGAGGCCCCGGCATGGACGGGAGAGGAATCCCGAGAGGTCCCCTAGCAACTCGCATGGGGACTGGCCTTTCCTGAGGCCACCAGAGCGGGTCCCTGAGGTCCCCGTCGTAACTCGAGAAGACCTGCCGCAACTCGAGAAAATCCAGGAGGTTCTCCCCTCCAGGCGAGATGAGGCCCATTTCCGCTGAGGCGTCTCGAGGCTGATCACACCTCACCTCTGGAACTTCGAAAGGGTCCTTCACACCCTTGGTGCAAATCAAGAAGTTCCCCGACCTAGCCGTCTCCACTCGAGAGGAATCACGAGGGTCCCGCCCACATCCAGAGGAGCCCCGTTTCCGCCTCGTAGCTCGAGATGAGGGATCCTTTCCCTGCTTCGTCGGGAAAGAGTTCCCGGCATTCCCGTCGCATCTCAAGAGGAGGCCCTCTCAACAGGAACGGCGAGAGGAACTCCAGGGTCGTGCCACCATTCCAAGAGTCCCCCAGATGTCTCAGTCCATTCCAGAGGAAGCTCTTTTCCCTTCACCGGCTCGTCTTTCACGCCGAGGATCGACTCCCACCAAGGTGGCACGTGGCACAGCCCTGTGGGAAAGACTCGCGGGAAAGCCTCGAGGGACAGCCTCGAGGGAAAGCCACAGATCCCTTGATCCACGTGACAGGAAGCGTGACACTACTGCTGCAGCTCGGGAGGAAAGCGCACGTGCATGCCCCCACTCGAGACGAGGCCTGACTCCCCTGGGGAGACTCAGAAGCACCCCAAGATCCATGGCAACCCCGGAGAGGAATCCTCAGGTTCCGGCCCCGACTCCACACAAGGACTGAGGCCCCGGCATGGACGGGAGAGGAATCCCGATAGGTCCCCTAGCAACTCGCATGGGGACTGGCCTTTCCTGAGGCCACCAGAGCGGGTCCCTGAGGTCCCCGTCGTAACTCGAGAAGACCTGCCGCAACTCGAGAAAATCCAGGAGGTTCTCCCCTCCAGGCGAGATGAGGCCCATTTCCGCTGAGGCGTCTCGAGGCTGATCACACCTCACCTCTGGAACTTCGAAAGGGTCCTTCACACCCTTGGTGCAAATCAAGAAGTTCCCCGACCTAGCCGTCTCCACTCGAGAGGAATCACGAGGGTCCCGCCCACATCCAGAGGAGCCCCGTTTCCGCCTCGTAGCTCGAGATGAGGGATCCTTTCCCTGCTTCGTCGGGAAAGAGTTCCCGGCATTCCCGTCGCATCTCAAGAGGAGGCCCTCTAAACAGGAACGGCGAGAGGAACTCCAGGGTCGTGTCACCATACCAAGAGTCCCCCAGATGTCTCAGTCCATTCCAGAGGAACCTCTTTTCCCGTCACCGGCTCGTCTTTCACGCCGAGGATCGACTCCCACCAAGGTGGCACGTGGCACAGCCCTGTGGGAAAGCCTCGCGGGAAAGCCTCGAGGGACAGCCTCGAGGGAAAGCCACAGATCCCTTGATCCACGTGACAGGAAGCGTGACACTACTGCTGCAGCTCGGGAGGAAAGCGCACGTGCATGCCCCCACTCGAGACGAGGCCTGACTCCCCTGGGGAGACTCAGAAGCACCCCAAGATCCATGGCAACACTGGAGAGGAATTCTCAGGTTCCGGCCCCGACTCCACACAAGGACTGAGGCCCCGGCATGGACGGGAGAGGAATCCCGAGAGGTCCCCTAGCAACTCGCATGGGGACTGGCCTTTCCTGAGGCCACCAGAGCGGGTCCCTGAGCTCCCCGTCGTAACTCGAGAAGACCTGCCGCAACTCGAGAAAATCCAGGAGGTTCTCCCCTCCAGGCGAGATGAGGCCCATTTCCGCTGAGGCGTCTCGAGGCTGATCACACCTCACCTCTGGAACTTCGAAAGGCTCCTTCACACCCTTGGTGCAAATCAAGAAGTTCCCCGACCTAGCCGTCTCCACTCGAGAGGAATCACGAGGGTCCCGCCCACATCCAGAGGAGCCCCGTTTCCGCCTCGTAGCTCGAGATGAGGGATCCTTTCCCTGCTTCGTCGGGAAAGAGTTCCCGGCGTTCCCGTCGCATCTCAAGAGGAGGCCCTCTCAACAGGAACGGCGAGAGGAACTCCAGGGTCGTGCCACCATTCCAAGAGTCCCCCAGATGTCTCAGTCCATTCCAGAGGAACCTCTTTTCCCTTCACCGGCTCGTCTTTCACGCCGAGGATCGACTCCCACCAAGGTGGCACGTGGCACAGCCCTGTGGGAAAGCCTCGCGGGAAAGCCTCGAGGGACAGCCTCGAGGGAAAGCCACAGATCCCTTGATCCACGTGACAGGAAGCGTGACACTACTGCTGCAGCTCGGGAGGAAAGCGCACGTGCATGCCCCCACTCGAGACCAGGCCTGACTCCCCTGGGGAGACTCAGAAGCACCCCAAGATCCATGGCAACCCTGGAGAGGAATCCTCAGGTTCCGGCCCCGACTCCACACAAGGACTGAGGCCCCGGCATGGACGGGAGAGGAATCCCGAGAGGTCCCCTAGCAACTCGCATGGGGACTGGCCTTTCCTGAGGCCACCAGAGCGGGTCCCTGAGGTCCCCGTCGTAACTCGAGAAGACCTGCCGCAACTCGAGAAAATCCAGGAGGTTCTCCCCTCCAGGCGAGATGAGGCCCATTTCCGCTGAGGCGTCTCGAGGCTGATCACACCTCACCTCTGGAACTTCGAAAGGGTCCTTCACACCCTTGGTGCAAATCAAGAAGTTCCCCGACCTAGCCGTCTCCACTCGAGAGGAATCACGAGGGTCCCGCCCACATCCAGAGGAGCCCCGTTTCCGCCTCGTAGCTCGAGATGAGGGATCCTTTCCCTGCTTCGTCGGGAAAGAGTTCCCGGCGTTCCCGTCGCATCTCAAGAGGAGGCCCTCTCAACAGGAACGGCGAGAAGAACTCCAGGGTCGTGCCACCATTCCAAGAGTCCCCCAGATGTCTCAGTCCATTCCAGAGGAACCTCTTTTCCCGTCACCGGCTCGTCTTTCACGCCGAGGATCGACACCCACCAAGGTGGCACGTGGCACAGCCCTGTGGGAAAGCCTCGCGGGAAAGCCTCGAGGGACAGCCTCGAGGGAAAGCCACAGATCCCTTGATCCACGTGACAGGAAGCGTGACACTACTGCTGCAGCTCGGGAGGAAAGCGCACGTGCATGCCCCCACTCGAGACGAGGCCTGACTCCCCTGGGGAGACTCAGAAGCACCCCAAGATCCATGGCAACACTGGAGAGGAATCCTCAGGTTCCGGCCCCGACTCCACACAAGGACTGAGGCCCCGGCATGGACGGGAGAGGAATCCCGAGAGGTCCCCTAGCAACTCGCATGGGGACTGGCCTTTCCTGAGGCCACCAGAGCGGGTCCCTGAGCTCCCCGTCGTAACTCGAGAAGACCTGCCGCAACTCGAGAAAATCCAGGAGGTTCTCCCCTCCAGGCGAGATGAGGCCCATTTCCGCTGAGGCGTCTCGAGGCTGATCACACCTCACCTCTGGAACTTCGAAAGGCTCCTTCACACCCTTGGTGCAAATCAAGAAGTTCCCCGACCTAGCCGTCTCCACTCGAGAGGAATCACGAGGGTCCCGCCCACATCCAGAGGAGCCCCGTTTCCGCCTCGTAGCTCGAGATGAGGGATCCTTTCCCTGCTTCGTCGGGAAAGAGTTCCCGCCGTTCCCGTCGCATCTCAAGAGGAGGCCCTCTCAACAGGAACGGCGAGAGGAACTCCAGGGTCGTGCCACCATTCCAAGAGTCCCCCAGATGTCTCAGTCCATTCCAGAGGAACCTCTTTTCCCGTCACCGGCTCGTCTTTCACGCCGAGGATCGACTCCCACCAAGGTGGCACGTGGCACAGCCCTGTGGGAAAGCCTCGCGGGAAAGCCTCGAGGGACAGCCTCGAGGGAAAGCCACAGATCCCTTGATCCACGTGACAGGAAGCGTGACACTACTGCTGCAGCTCGGGAGGAAAGCGCACGTGCATGCCCCCACTCGAGACGAGGCCTGACTCCCCTGGGGAGACTCAGAAGCACCCCAAGATCCATGGCAACCCTGGAGAGGAATCCTCAGGTTCCGGCCCCGACTCCACACAAGGACTGAGGCCCCGGCATGGACGGGAGAGGAATCCCGAGAGGTCCCCTAGAAACTCGCATGGGGACTGGCCTTTCCTGAGGGCACCAGAGCGGGTCCCTGAGGTCCCCGGCGTAACTCGAGAAGACCTGCCGCAACTCGAGAAAATCCAGGAGGTTCTCCCCTCCAGGCGAGATGAGGCCCATTTCCGCTGAGGCGTCTCGAGGCTGATCACACCTCACCTCTGGAACTTCGAAAGGCTCCTTCACACCCTTGGTGCAAATCAAGAAGTTCCCCGACCTAGCCGTCTCCACTCGAGAGGAATCACGAGGGTCCCGCCCACATCCAGAGGAGCCCCGTTTCCGCCTCGTAGCTCGAGATGAGGGATCCTTTCCCTGCTTCGTCGGGAAAGAGTTCCCGCCGTTCCCGTCGCATCTCAAGAGGAGGCCCTCTCAACAGGAACGGCGAGAGGAACTCCAGGGTCGTGCCACCATTCCAAGAGTCCCCCAGATGTCTCAGTCCATTCCAGAGGAACCTCTTTTCCCTTCACCGGCTCGTCTTTCACGCCGAGGATCGACTCCCACCAAGGTGGCACGTGGCACAGCCCTGTGGGAAAGCCTCGCGGGAAAGCCTCGAGGGACAGCCTCGAGGGAAAGCCACAGATCCCTTGATCCACGTGACAGGAAGCGTGACACTACTGCTGCAGCTCGGGAGGAAAGCGCACGTGCATGCCCCCACTCGAGACGAGGCCTGACTCCCCTGGGGAGACTCAGAAGCACCCCAAGATCCATGGCAACCCTGGAGAGAAATCCTCAGGTTCCGGCCCCGACTCCACACAAGGACTGAGGCCCCGGCATGGACGGGAGAGGAATCCCGAGAGGTCCCCTAGCAACTCGCATGGGGACTGGCCTTTCCTGAGGCCACCAGAGCGGGTCCCTGAGGTCCCCGTCGTAACTCGAGAAGACCTGCCGCAACTCGAGAAAATCCAGGAGGTTCTCCCCTCCAGGCGAGATGAGGCCCATTTCCGCTGAGTCGTCTCGAGGCTGATCACACCTCACCTCTGGAACTTCGAAAGGGTCCTTCACACCCTTGGTGCAAATCAAGAAGTTCCCCGACCTAGCCGTCTCCACTCGAGAGGAATCACGAGGGTCCCGCCCACATCCAGAGGAGCCCCGTTTCCGCCTCGTAGCTCGAGATGAGGGATCCTTTCCCTGCTTCGTCGGGAAAGAGTTCCCGGCGTTCCCGTCGCATCTCAAGAGGAGGCCCTCTCAACAGGAACGGCGAGAGGAACTCCAGGGTCGTGCCACCATTCCAAGAGTCCCCCAGATGTCTCAGTCCATTCCAGAGGAAGCTCTTTTCCCTTCACCGGCTCGTCTTTCACGCCGAGGATCGACTCCCACCAAGGTGGCACGTGGCACAGCCCTGTGGGAAAGCCTCGCGGGAAAGCCTCGAGGGACAGCCTCGAGGGAAAGCCACAGATCCCTTGATCCACGTGACAGGAAGCGTGACACTACTGCTGCAGCTCGGGAGGAAAGCGCACGTGCATGCCCCCACTCGAGACGAGGCCTGACTCCCCTGGGGAGACTCAGAAGCACCCCAAGATCCATGGCAACCCTGGAGAGGAATCCTCAGGTTCCGGCCCCGACTCCACACAAGGACTGAGGCCCCGGCATGGACGGGAGAGGAATCCCGAGAGGTCCCCTAGCAACTCGCATGGGGACTGGCCTTTCCTGAGGCCACCAGAGCGGGTCCCTGAGGTCCCCGTCGTAACTCGAGAAGACCTGCCGCAACTCGAGAAAATCCAGGAGGTTCTCCCCTCCAGGCGAGATGAGGCCCATTTCCGCTGAGGCGTCTCGAGGCTGATCACACCTCACCTCTGGAACTTCGAAAGGGTCCTTCACACCCTTGGTGCAAATCAAGAAGTTCCCCGACCTAGCCGTCTCCACTCGAGAGGAATCACGAGGGTCCCGCCCACATCCAGAGGAGCCCCGTTTCCGCCTCGTAGCTCGAGATGAGGGATCCTTTCCCTGCTTCGTCGGGAAAGAGTTCCCGGCGTTCCCGTCGCATCTCAAGAGGAGGCCCTCTCAACAGGAACGGCGAGAGGAACTCCAGGGTCGTGCCACCATTCCAAGAGTCCCCCAGATGTCTCAGTCCATTCCAGAGGAAGCTCTTTTCCCGTCACCCGGCTCGTCTTTCACGCCGAGGATCGACACCCACCAAGGTGGCACGTGGCACAGCCCTGTGGGAAAGCCTCGCGGGAAAGCCTCGAGGGACAGCCTCGAGGGAAAGCCACAGATCCCTTGATCCACGTGACAGGAAGCGTGACACTACTGCTGCAGCTCGGGAGGAAAGCGCACGTGCATGCCCCCACTCGAGACGAGGCCTGACTCCCCTGGGGAGACTCAGAAGCACCCCAAGATCCATGGCAACACTGGAGAGGAATCCTCAGGTTCCGGCCCCGACTCCACACAAGGACTGAGGCCCCGGCATGGACGGGAGAGGAATCCCGAGAGGTCCCCTAGCAACTCGCATGGGGACTGGCCTTTCCTGAGGCCACCAGAGCGGGTCCCTGAGCTCCCCGTCGTAACTCGAGAAGACCTGCCGCAACTCGAGAAAATCCAGGAGGTTCTCCCCTCCAGGCGAGATGAGGCCCATTTCCGCTGAGGCGTCTCGAGGCTGATCACACCTCACCTCTGGAACTTCGAAAGGCTCCTTCACACCCTTGGTGCAAATCAAGAAGTTCCCCGACCTAGCCGTCTCCACTCGAGAGGAATCACGAGGGTCCCGCCCACATCCAGAGGAGCCCCGTTTCCGCCTCGTAGCTCGAGATGAGGGATCCTTTCCCTGCTTCGTCGGGAAAGAGTTCCCGGCGTTCCCGTCGCATCTCAAGAGGAGGCCCTCTCAACAGGAACGGCGAGAGGAACTCCAGGGTCGTGCCACCATTCCAAGAGTCCCCCAGATGTCTCAGTCCATTCCAGAGGAACCTCTTTTCCCGTCACCGGCTCGTCTTTCACGCCGAGGATCGACACCCACCAAGGAGGCACGTGGCACAGCCCTGTGGGAAAGCCTCGCGGGAAAGCCTCGAGGGACAGCCTCGAGGGAAAGCCACAGATCCCTTGATCCACGTGACAGGAAGCGTGACACTACTGCTGCAGCTCGGGAGGAAAGCGCACGTGCATGCCCCCACTCGAGACGAGGCCTGACTCCCCTGGGGAGACTCAGAAGCACCCCAAGATCCATGGCAACCCCGGAGAGGAATCCTCAGGTTCCGGCCCCGACTCCACACAAGGACTGAGGCCCCGGCATGGACGGGAGAGGAATCCCGAGAGGTCCCCTAGCAACTCGCATGGGGACTGGCCTTTCCTGAGGCCACCAGAGCGGGTCCCTGAGGTCCCCGTCGTAACTCGAGAAGACCTGCCGCAACTCGAGAAAATCCAGGAGGTTCTCCCCTCCAGGCGAGATGAGGCCCATTTCCGCTGAGGCGTCTCGAGGCTGATCACACCTCACCTCTGGAACTTCGAAAGGGTCCTTCACACCCTTGGTGCAAATCAAGAAGTTCCCCGACCTAGCCGTCTCCACTCGAGAGGAATCACGAGGGTCCCGCCCACATCCAGAGGAGCCCCGTTTCCGCCTCGTAGCTCGACATGAGGGATCCTTTCCCTGCTTCGTCGGGAAAGAGTTCCCGGCGTTCCCGTCGCATCTCAAGAGGAGGCCCTCTCAACAGGAACGGCGAGAGGAACTCCAGGGTCGTGCCACCATTCCAAGAGTCCCCCAGATGTCTCAGTCCATTCCAGAGGAACCTCTTTTCCCGTCACCGGCTCGTCTTTCACGCCGAGGATCGACACCCACCAAGGTGGCACGTGGCACAGCCCTGTGGGAAAGCCTCGCGGGAAAGCCTCGAGGGACAGCCTCGAGGGAAAGCCACAGATCCCTTGATCCACGTGACAGGAAGCGTGACACTACTGCTGCAGCTCGGGAGGAAAGCGCACGTGCATGCCCCCACTCGAGACGAGGCCTGACTCCCCTGGGGAGACTCAGAAGCACCCCAAGATCCATGGCAACACTGGAGAGGAATTCTCAGGTTCCGGCCCCGACTCCACACAAGGACTGAGGCCCCGGCATGGACGGGAGAGGAATCCCGAGAGGTCCCCTAGCAACTCGCATGGGGACTGGCCTTTCCTGAGGCCACCAGAGCGGGTCCCTGAGCTCCCCGTCGTAACTCGAGAAGACCTGCCGCAACTCGAGAAAATCCAGGAGGTTCTCCCCTCCAGGCGAGATGAGGCCCATTTCCGCTGAGGCGTCTCGAGGCTGATCACACCTCACCTCTGGAACTTCGAAAGGCTCCTTCACACCCTTGGTGCAAATCAAGAAGTTCCCCGACCTAGCCGTCTCCACTCGAGAGGAATCACGAGGGTCCCGCCCACATCCAGAGGAGCCCCGTTTCCGCCTCGTAGCTCGAGATGAGGGATCCTTTCCCTGCTTCGTCGGGAAAGAGTTCCCGGCGTTCCCGTCGCATCTCAAGAGGAGGCCCTCTCAACAGGAACGGCGAGAGGAACTCCAGGGTCGTGCCACCATTCCAAGAGTCCCCCAGATGTCTCAGTCCATTCCAGAGGAACCTCTTTTCCCTTCACCGGCTCGTCTTTCACGCCGAGGATCGACTCCCACCAAGGTGGCACGTGGCACAGCCCTGTGGGAAAGCCTCGCGGGAAAGCCTCGAGGGACAGCCTCGAGGGAAAGCCACAGATCCCTTGATCCACGTGACAGGAAGCGTGACACTACTGCTGCAGCTCGGGAGGAAAGCGCACGTGCATGCCCCCACTCGAGACGAGGCCTGACTCCCCTGGGGAGACTCAGAAGCACCCCAAGATCCATGGCAACCCTGGAGAGGAATCCTCAGGTTCCGGCCCCGACTCCACACAAGGACTGAGGCCCCGGCATGGACGGGAGAGGAATCCCGAGAGGTCCCCTAGCAACTCGCATGGGGACTGGCCTTTCCTGAGGCCACCAGAGCGGGTCCCTGAGGTCCCCGTCGTAACGCGAGAAGACCTGCCGCAACTCGAGAAAATCCAGGAGGTTCTCCCCTCCAGGCGAGATGAGGCCCATTTCGGCTGAGGCGTCTCGAGGCTGATCACACCTCACCTCTGGAACTTCGAAAGGGTCCTTCACACCCTTGGTGCAAATCAAGAAGTTCCCCGACCTAGCCGTCTCCACTCGAGAGGAATCACGAGGGTCCCGCCCACATCCAGAGGAGCCCCGTTTCCGCCTCGTAGCTCGAGATGAGGGATCCTTTCCCTGCTTCGTCGGGAAAGAGTTCCCGGCGTTCCCGTCGCATCTCAAGAGGAGGCCCTCTCAACAGGAACGGCGAGAGGAACTCCAGGGTCGTGCCACCATTCCAAGAGTCCCCCAGATGTCTCAGTCCATTCCAGAGGAACCTATTTTCCCGTCACCGGCTCGTCTTTCACGCCGAGGATCGACACCCACCAAGGTGGCACGTGGCACAGCCCTGTGGGAAAGCCTCGCGGGAAAGCCTCGAGGGACAGCCTCGAGGGAGAGCCACAGATCCCTTGATCCACGTGACAGGAAGCGTGACACTACTGCTGCAGCTCGGGAGGAAAGCGCACGTGCATGCCCCCACTCGAGACGAGGCCTGACTCCCCTGGGGAGACTCAGAAGCACCCCAAGATCCATGGCAACCCTGGAGAGGAATCCTCAGGTTCCGGCCCCGACTCCACACAAGGACTGAGGCCCCGGCATGGACGGGAGAGGAATCCCGAGAGGTCCCCTAGCAACTCGCATGGGGACTGGCCTTTCCTGAGGCCACCAGAGCGGGTCCCTGAGGTCCCCGTCGTAACTCGAGAAGACCTGCCGCAACTCGAGAAAATCCAGGAGGTTCTCCCCTCCAGGCGAGATGAGGCCCATTTCCGCTGAGGCGTCTCGAGGCTGATCACACCTCACCTCTGGAACTTCGAAAGGGTCCTTCACACCCTTGGTGCAAATCAAGAAGTTCCCCGACCTAGCCGTCTCCACTCGAGAGGAATCACGAGGGTCCCGCCCACATCCAGAGGAGCCCCGTTTCCGCCTCGTAGCTCGAGATGAGGGATCCTTTCCCTGCTTCGTCGGGAAAGAGTTCCCGCCGTTCCCGTCGCATCTCAAGAGGAGGCCCTCTCAACAGGAACGGCGAGAGGAACTCCAGGGTCGTGCCACCATTCCAAGAGTCCCCCAGATGTCTCAGTCCATTCCAGAGGAACCTCTTTTCCCTTCACCGGCTCATCTTTCACGCCGAGGATCGACTCCCACCAAGGTGGCACGTGGCACAGCCCTGTGGGAAAGCCTCGCGGGAAAGCCTCGAGGGACAGCCTCGAGGGAAAGCCACAGATCCCTTGATCCACGTGACAGGAAGCGTGACACTACTGCTGCAGCTCGGGAGGAAAGCGCACGTGCATGCCCCCACTCGAGACGAGGCCTGACTCCCCTGGGGAGACTCAGAAGCACCCCAAGATCCATGGCAAACCTGGAGAGGAATCCTCAGGTTCCGGCCCCGACTCCACACAAGGACTGAGGCCCCGGCATGGACGGGAGAGGAATCCCGAGAGGTCCCCTAGCAACTCGCATGGGGACTGGCCTTTCCTGAGGCCACCAGAGCGGGTCCCTGAGGTCCCCGTCGTAACTCGAGAAGACCTGCCGCAACTCGAGAAAATCCAGGAGGTTCTCCCCTCCAGGCGAGATGAGGCCCATTTCCGCTGAGTCGTCTCGAGGCTGATCACACCTCACCTCTGGAACTTCGAAAGGGTCCTTCACACCCTTGGTGCAAATCAAGAAGTTCCCCGACCTAGCCGTCTCCACTCGAGAGGAATCACGAGGGTCCCGCCCACATCCAGAGGAGCCCCGTTTCCGCCTCGTAGCTCGAGATGAGGGATCCTTTCCCTGCTTCGTCGGGAAAGAGTTCCCGGCGTTCCCGTCGCATCTCAAGAGGAGGCCCTCTCAACAGGAACGGCGAGAGGAACTCCAGGGTCGTGCCACCATTCCAAGAGTCCCCCAGATGTCTCAGTCCATTCCAGAGGAAGCTCTTTTCCCTTCACCGGCTCGTCTTTCACGCCGAGGATCGACTCCCACCAAGGTGGCACGTGGCACAGCCCTGTGGGAAAGCCTCGCGGGAAAGCCTCGAGGGACAGCCTCGAGGGAAAGCCACAGATCCCTTGATCCACGTGACAGGAAGCGTGACACTACTGCTGCAGCTCGGGAGGAAAGCGCACGTGCATGCCCCCACTCGAGACGAGGCCTGACTCCCCTGGGGAGACTCAGAAGCACCCCAAGATCCATGGCAACCCTGGAGAGGAATCCTCAGTTTCCGGCCCCGACTCCACACAAGGACTGAGGCCCCGGCATGGACGGGAGAGGAATCCCGAGAGGTCCCCTAGCAACTCGCATGGGGACTGGCCTTTCCTGAGGCCACCAGAGCGGGTCCCTGAGGTCCCCGTCGTAACTCGAGAAGACCTGCCGCAACTCGAGAAAATCCAGGAGGTTCTCCCCTCCAGGCGAGATGAGGCCCATTTCCGCTGAGGCGTCTCGAGGCTGATCACACCTCACCTCTGGAACTTCGAAAGGGTCCTTCACACCCTTGGTGCAAATCAAGAAGTTCCCCGACCTAGCCGTCTCCACTCGAGAGGAATCACGAGGGTCCCGCCCACATCCAGAGGAGCCCCGTTTCCGCCTCGTAGCTCGAGATGAGGGATCCTTTCCCTGCTTCGTCGGGAAAGAGTTCCCGGCGTTCCCGTCGCATCTCAAGAGGAGGCCCTCTCAACAGGAACGGCGAGAGGAACTCCAGGGTCCTGCCACCATTCCAAGAGTCCCCCAGATGTCTCAGTCCATTCCAGAGGAAGCTCTTTTCCCTTCACCGGCTCGTCTTTCACGCCGAGGATCGACTCCCACCAAGGTGGCACGTGGCACAGCCCTGTGGGAAAGCCTCGTGGGAAAGCCTCGAGGGACAGCCTCGAGGGAAAGCCACAGATCCCTTGATCCACGTGACAGGAAGCGTGACACTACTGCTGCAGCTCGGGAGGAAAGCGCACGTGCATGCCCCCACTCGAGACGAGGCCTGACTCCCCTGGGGAGACTCAGAAGCACCCCAAGATCCATGGCAACCCTGGAGAGGAATCCTCAGGTTCCGGCCCCGACTCCACACAAGGACTGAGGCCCCGGCATGGACGGGAGAGGAATCCCGAGAGGTCCCCTAGCAACTCGCATGGGGACTGGCCTTTCCTGAGGCCACCAGAGCGGGTCCCTGAGGTCCCCGTCGTAACTCGAGAAGACCTGCCGCAACTCGAGAAAATCCAGGAGGTTCTCCCCTCCAGGCGAGATGAGGCCCATTTCCGCTGAGGCGTCTCGAGGCTGATCACACCTCACCTCTGGAACTTCGAAAGGCTCCTTCACACCCTTGGTGCAAATCAAGAAGTTCCCCGACCTAGCCGTCTCCACTCGAGAGGAATCACGAGGGTCCCGCCCACATCCAGAGGAGCCCCGTTTCCGCCTCGTAGCTCGACATGAGGGATCCTTTCCCTGCTTCGTCGGGAAAGAGTTCCCGGCGTTCCCGTCGCATCTCAAGAGGAGGCCCTCTCAACAGGAACGGCGAGAGGAACTCCAGGGTCGTGCCACCATTCCAAGAGTCCCCCAGATGTCTCAGTCCATTCCAGAGGAACCTCTTTTCCCTTCACCGGCTCGTCTTTCACGCCGAGGATCGACTCCCACCAAGGTGGCACGTGGCACAGCCCTGTGGGAAAGCCTCGTGGGAAAGCCTCGAGGGACAGCCTCGAGGGAAAGCCACAGATCCCTTGATCCACGTGACAGGAAGCGTGACACTACTGCTGCAGCTCGGGAGGAAAGCGCACGTGCATGCCCCCACTCGAGACGAGGCCTGACTCCCCTGTGGAGACTCAGAAGCACCCCAAGATCCATGGCAACCCTGGAGAGGAATCCTCAGGTTCCGGCCCCGACTCCACACAAGGACTGAGGCCCCGGCATGGACGGGAGAGGAATCCCGAGAGGTCCCCTAGCAACTCGCATGGGGACTGGCCTTTCCTGAGGCCACCAGAGCGGGTCCCTGAGGTCCCCGGCGTAACTCGAGAAGACCTGCCGCAACTCGAGAAAATCCAGGAGGTTCTCCCCTCCAGGCGAGATGAGGCCCATTTCCGCTGAGGCGTCTCGAGGCTGATCACACCTCACCTCTGGAACTTCGAAAGGGTCCTTCACACCCTTGGTGCAAATCAAGAAGTTCCCCGACCTAGCCGTCTCCACTCGAGAGGAATCACGAGGGTCCCGCCCACATCCAGAGGAGCCCCGTTTCCGCCTCGTAGCTCGAGATGAGGGATCCTTTCCCTGCTTCGTCGGGAAAGAGTTCCCGGCGTTCCCGTCGCATCTCAAGAGGAGGCCCTCTCAACAGGAACGGCGAGAGGAACTCCAGGGTCGTGCCACCATTCCAAGAGTCCCCCAGATGTCTCAGTCCATTCCAGAGGAACCTCTTTTCCCTTCACCGGCTCGTCTTTCACGCCGAGGATCGATTCACACCAAGGTGGCACGTGGCACAGCCCTGGGGGAAAGCCTCGTGGGAAAGCCTCGAGGGACAGCCTCGAGGGAAAGCCACAGATCTCTTGATCCACGTGACAGGAAGAGTGACACTACTGCTGCAGCTCGGGAGGAAAGCGCACGTGCATGCCCCCACTCGAGACGAGGCCTGACTCCCCTGGGGAGACTCAGAAGCACCCCAAGATCCATGGCAACCCTGGAGAGGAATCCTCAGGTTCCGGCCCCGACTCCACACAAGGACTGAGGCCCCGGCATGGACGGGAGAGGAATCCCGAGAGGTCCCCTAGCAACTCGCATGGGGACTGGCCTTTCCTGAGGCCACCAGAGCGGGTCCCTGAGCTCCCCGTCGTAACTCGAGAAGACCTGCCGCAACTCGAGAAAATCCAGGAGGTTCTCCCCTCCAGGCGAGATGAGGCCCGTTTCCGCTGAGGCGTCTCAAGGCTGATCACACCTCACCTCTGGAACTTCGAAAGGCTCCTTCACACCCTTGGTGCAAATCAAGAAGTTCCCCGACCTAGCCGTCTCCACTCGAGAGGAATCACGAGGGTCCCGCCCACATCCAGAGGAGCCCCGTTTCCGCCTCGTAGCTCGAGATGAGGGATCCTTTCCCTGCTTCGTCGGGAAAGAGTTCCCGGCGTTCCCGTCGCATCTCAAGAGGAGGCCCTCTCAACAGGAACGGCGAGAGGAACTCCAGGGTCGTGCCACCATTCCAAGAGTCCCCCAGATGTCTCAGTCCATTCCAGAGGAACCTCTTTTCCCGTCACCGGCTCGTCTTTCACGCCGAGGATCGACTCCCACCAAGGTGGCACGTGGCACAGCCCTGTGGGAAAGCCTCGCGGGAAAGCCTCGAGGGACAGCCTCGAGGGAAAGCCACAGATCCCTTGATCCACGTGACAGGAAGCGTGACACTACTGCTGCAGCTCGGGAGGAAAGCGCACGTGCATGCCCCCACTCGAGACGAGGCCTGACTCCCCTGGGGAGACTCAGAAGCACCCCAAGATCCATGGCAACCCTGGAGAGGAATCCTCAGGTTCCGGCCCCGACTCCACACAAGGACTGAGGCCCCGGCATGGACGGGAGAGGAATCCCGAGAGGTCCCCTAGCAACTCGCATGGGGACTGGCCTTTCCTGAGGCCACCAGAGCGGGTCCCTGAGGTCCCCGTCGTAACTCGAGAAGACCTGCCGCAACTCGAGAAAATCCAGGAGGTTCTCCCCTCCAGGCGAGATGAGGCCCATTTCCGCTGAGGCGTCTCGAGGCTGATCACACCTCACCTCTGGAACTTCGAAAGGGTCCTTCACACCCTTGGTGCAAATCAAGAAGTTCCCCGACCTAGCCGTCTCCACTCGAGAGGAATCACGAGGGTCCCGCCCACATCCAGAGGAGCCCCGTTTCCGCCTCGTAGCTCGAGATGAGGGATCCTTTCCCTGCTTCGTCGGGAAAGAGTTCCCGGCGTTCCCGTCGCATCTCAAGAGGAGGCCCTCTCAACAGGAACGGCGAGAGGAACTCCAGGGTCGTGCCACCATTCCAAGAGTCCCCCAGATGTCTCAGTCCATTCCAGAGGAAGCTCTTTTCCCTTCACCGGCTCGTCTTTCACGCCGAGGATCGACTCCCACCAAGGTGGCACGTGGCACAGCCCTGTGGGAAAGCCTCGCGGGAAAGCCTCGAGTGACAGCCTCGAGGGAAAGCCATAGATCCCTTGATCCACGTGACAGGAAGCGTGACACTACTGCTGCAGCTCGGGAGGAAAGCGCACGTGCATGCCCCCACTCGAGACGAGGCCTGACTCCCCTGGGGAGACTCAGAAGCACCCCAAGATCCATGGCAACCCTGGAGAGGAATCCTCAGGTTCCAGCCCCGACTCCACACAAGGACTGAGGCCCCGGCATGGACGGGAGAGGAATCCCGAGAGGTCCCCTAGCAACTCGCATGGGGACTGGCCTTTCCTGAGGCCACCAGAGCGGGTCCCTGAGGTCCCCGACGTAACTCGAGAAGACCTGCCGCAACTCGAGAAAATCCAGGAGGTTCTCCCCTCCAGGCGAGATGAGGCCCATTTCCGCTGAGGCGTCTCGAGGCTGATCACACCTCACCTCTGGAACTTCGAAAGGGTCCTTCACACCCTTGGTGCAAATCAAGAAGTTCCCCGACCTAGCCGTCTCCACTCGAGAGGAATCACGAGGGTCCCGCCCACATCCAGAGGAGCCCCGTTTCCGCCTCGTAGCTCGAGATGAGGGATCCTTTCCCTGCTTCGTCGGGAAAGAGTTCCCGGCGTTCCCGTCGCATCTCAAGAGGAGGCCCTCTCAACAGGAACGGCGAGAGGAACTCCAGGGTCGTGCCACCATTCCAAGAGTCCCCCAGATGTCTCAGTCCATTCCAGAGGAAGCTCTTTTCCCTTCACCGGCTCGTCTTTCACGCCGAGGATCGACTCCCACCAAGGTGGCACGTGGCACAGCCCTGTGGGAAAGCCTCGTGGGAAAGCCTCGAGGGACAGCCTCGAGGGAAAGCCACAGATCCCTTGATCCACGTGACAGGAAGCGTGACACTACTGCTGCAGCTCGGGAGGAAAGCGCACGTGCATGCCCCCACTCGAGACGAGGCCTGACTCCCCTGGGGAGACTCAGAAGCACCCCAAGATCCATGGCAACCCTGGAGAGGAATCCTCAGGTTCCGGCCCCGACTCCACACAAGGACTGAGGCCCCGGCATGGACGGGAGAGGAATCCCGAGAGGTCCCCTAGCAACTCGCATGGGGACTGGCCTTTCCTGAGGCCACCAGAGCGGGTCCCTGAGGTCCCCGTCGTAACTCGAGAAGACCTGCCGCAACTCGAGAAAATCCAGGAGGTTCTCCCCTCCAGGCGAGATGAGGCCCATTTCCGCTGAGGCGTCTCGAGGCTGATCACACCTCACCTCTGGAACTTCGAAAGGGTCCTTCACACCCTTGGTGCAAATCAAGAAGTTCCCCGACCTAGCCGTCTCCACTCGAGAGGAATCACGAGGGTCCCGCCCACATCCAGAGGAGCCCCGTTTCCGCCTCGTAGCTCGAGATGAGGGATCCTTTCCCTGCTTCGTCGGGAAAGAGTTCCCGGCGTTCCCGTCGCATCTCAAGAGGAGGCCCTCTCAACAGGAACGGCGAGAGGAACTCCAGGGTCGTGCCACCATTCCAAGAGTCCCCCAGATGTCTCAGTCCATTCCAGAGGAACCTCTTTTCCCTTCACCGGCTCGTCTTTCACGCCGAGGATCGATTCACACCAAGGTGGCACGTGGCACAGCCCTGGGGGAAAGCCTCGTGGGAAAGCCTCGAGGGACAGCCTCGAGGGAAAGCCACAGATCTCTTGATCCACGTGACAGGAAGAGTGACACTACTGCTGCAGCTCGGGAGGAAAGCGCACGTGCATGCCCCCACTCGAGACGAGGCCTGACTCCCCTGGGGAGACTCAGAAGCACCCCAAGATCCATGGCAACCCTGGAGAGGAATCCTCAGGTTCCGGCCCCGACTCCACACAAGGACTGAGGCCCCGGCATGGACGGGAGAGGAATCCCGAGAGGTCCCCTAGCAACTCGCATGGGGACTGGCCTTTCCTGAGGCCACCAGAGCGGGTCCCTGAGCTCCCCGTCGTAACTCGAGAAGACCTGCCGCAACTCGAGAAAATCCAGGAGGTTCTCCCCTCCAGGCGAGATGAGGCCCGTTTCCGCTGAGGCGTCTCAAGGCTGATCACACCTCACCTCTGGAACTTCGAAAGGGTCCTTCACACCCTTGGTGCAAATCAAGAAGTTCCCCGACCTAGCCGTCTCCACTCGAGAGGAATCACGAGGGTCCCGCCCACATCCAGAGGAGCCCCGTTTCCGCCTCGTAGCTCGAGATGAGGGATCCTTTCCCTGCTTCGTCGGGAAAGAGTTCCCGGCGTTCCCGTCGCATCTCAAGAGGAGGCCCTCTCAACAGGAACGGCGAGAGGAACTCCAGGGTCGTGCCACCATTCCAAGAGTCCCCCAGATGTCTCAGTCCATTCCAGAGGAACCTCTTTTCCCGTCACCGGCTCGTCTTTCACGCCGAGGATCGACTCCCACCAAGGTGGCACGTGGCACAGCCCTGTGGGAAAGCCTCGCGGGAAAGCCTCGAGGGACAGCCTCGAGGGAAAGCCACAGATCCCTTGATCCACGTGACAGGAAGCGTGACACTACTGCTGCAGCTCGGGAGGAAAGCGCACGTGCATGCCCCCACTCGAGACGAGGCCTGACTCCCCTGGGGAGACTCAGAAGCACCCCAAGATCCATGGCAACCCTGGAGAGGAATCCTCAGGTTCCGGCCCCGACTCCACACAAGGACTGAGGCCCCGGCATGGACGGGAGAGGAATCCCGAGAGGTCCCCTAGCAACTCGCATGGGGACTGGCCTTTCCTGAGGCCACCAGAGCGGGTCCCTGAGGTCCCCGTCGTAACTCGAGAAGACCTGCCGCAACTCGAGAAAATCCAGGAGGTTCTCCCCTCCAGGCGAGATGAGGCCCATTTCCGCTGAGGCGTCTCGAGGCTGATCACACCTCACCTCTGGAACTTCGAAAGGGTCCTTCACACCCTTGGTGCAAATCAAGAAGTTCCCCGACCTAGCCGTCTCCACTCGAGAGGAATCACGAGGGTCCCGCCCACATCCAGAGGAGCCCCGTTTCCGCCTCGTAGCTCGAGATGAGGGATCCTTTCCCTGCTTCGTCGGGAAAGAGTTCCCGGCGTTCCCGTCGCATCTCAAGAGGAGGCCCTCTCAACAGGAACGGCGAGAGGAACTCCAGGGTCGTGCCACCATTCCAAGAGTCCCCCAGATGTCTCAGTCCATTCCAGAGGAAGCTCTTTTCCCTTCACCGGCTCGTCTTTCACGCCGAGGATCGACTCCCACCAAGGTGGCACGTGGCACAGCCCTGTGGGAAAGCCTCGTGGGAAAGCCTCGAGGGACAGCCTCGAGGGAAAGCCACAGATCCCTTGATCCACGTGACAGGAAGCGTGACACTACTGCTGCAGCTCGGGAGGAAAGCGCACGTGCATGCCCCCACTCGAGACGAGGCCTGACTCCCCTGGGGAGACTCAGAAGCACCCCAAGATCCATGGCAACCCTGGAGAGGAATCCTCAGGTTCCGGCCCCGACTCCACACAAGGACTGAGGCCCCGGCATGGACGGGAGAGGAATCCCGAGAGGTCCCCTAGCAACTCGCATGGGGACTGGCCTTTCCTGAGGCCACCAGAGCGGGTCCCTGAGGTCCCCGTCGTAACTCGAGAAGACCTGCCGCAACTCGAGAAAATCCAGGAGGTTCTCCCCTCCAGGCGAGATGAGGCCCATTTCCGCTGAGGCGTCTCGAGGCTGATCACACCTCACCTCTGGAACTTCGAAAGGGTCCTTCACACCCTTGGTGCAAATCAAGAAGTTCCCCGACCTAGCCGTCTCCACTCGAGAGGAATCACGAGGGTCCCGCCCACATCCAGAGGAGCCCCGTTTCCGCCTCGTAGCTCGAGATGAGGGATCCTTTCCCTGCTTCGTCGGGAAAGAGTTCCCGGCGTTCCCGTCGCATCTCAAGAGGAGGCCCTCTCAACAGGAACGGCGAGAGGAACTCCAGGGTCGTGCCACCACTCCAAGAGTCCCCCAGATGTCTCAGTCCATTCCAGAGGAAGCTCTTTTCCCTTCACCGGCTCGTCTTTCACGCCGAGGATCGACTCCCACCAAGGTGGCACGTGGCACAGCCCTGTGGGAAAGCCTCGCGGGAAAGCCTCGAGTGACAGCCTCGAGGGAAAGCCATAGATCCCTTGATCCACGTGACAGGAAGCGTGACACTACTGCTGCAGCTCGGGAGGAAAGCGCACGTGCATGCCCCCACTCGAGACGAGGCCTGACTCCCCTGGGGAGACTCAGAAGCACCCCAAGATCCATGGCAACCCTGGAGAGGAATCCTCAGGTTCCGGCCCCGACTCCACACAAGGACTGAGGGCCCCGGCATGGACGGGAGAGGAATCCCGAGAGGTCCCCTAGCAACTCGCATGGGGACTGGCCTTTCCTGAGGCCACCAGAGCGGGTCCCTGAGGTCCCCGACGTAACTCGAGAAGACCTGCCGCAACTCGAGAAAATCCAGGAGGTTCTCCCCTCCAGGCGAGATGAGGCCCATTTCCGCTGAGGCGTCTCGAGGCTGATCACACCTCACCTCTGGAACTTCGAAAGGGTCCTTCACACCCTTGGTGCAAATCAAGAAGTTCCCCGACCTAGCCGTCTCCACTCGAGAGGAATCACGAGGGTCCCGCCCACATCCAGAGGAGCCCCGTTTCCGCCTCGTAGCTCGAGATGAGGGATCCTTTCCCTGCTTCGTCGGGAAAGAGTTCCCGGCGTTCCCGTCGCATCTCAAGAGGAGGCCCTCTCAACAGGAACGGCGAGAGGAACTCCAGGGTCGTGCCACCATTCCAAGAGTCCCCCAGATGTCTCAGTCCATTCCAGAGGAAGCTCTTTTCCCTTCACCGGCTCGTCTTTCACGCCGAGGATCGACTCCCACCAAGGTGGCACGTGGCACAGCCCTGTGGGAAAGCCTCGTGGGAAAGCCTCGAGGGACAGCCTCGAGGGAAAGCCACAGATCCCTTGATCCACGTGACAGGAAGCGTGACACTACTGCTGCAGCTCGGGAGGAAAGCGCACGTGCATGCCCCCACTCGAGACGAGGCCTGACTCCCCTGGGGAGACTCAGAAGCACCCCAAGATCCATGGCAACCCTGGAGAGGAATCCTCAGGTTCCGGCCCCGACTCCACACAAGGACTGAGGCCCCGGCATGGACGGGAGAGGAATCCCGAGAGGTCCCCTAGCAACTCGCATGGGGACTGGCCTTTCCTGAGGCCACCAGAGCGGGTCCCTGAGGTCCCCGTCGTAACTCGAGAAGACCTGCCGCAACTCGAGAAAATCCAGGAGGTTCTCCCCTCCAGGCGAGATGAGGCCCAATTTCCGCTGAGGCGTCTCGAGGCTGATCACACCTCACCTCTGGAACTTCGAAAGGGTCCTTCACACCCTTGGTGCAAATCAAGAAGTTCCCCGACCTAGCCGTCTCCACTCGAGAGGAATCACGAGGGTCCCGCCCACATCCAGAGGAGCCCCGTTTCGGCCTCGTAGCTCGACATGAGGGATCCTTTCCCTGCTTCGTCGGGAAAGAGTTCCCGGCGTTCCCGTCGCATCTCAAGAGGAGGCCCTCTCAACAGGAACGGCGACAGGAACTCCAGGGTCGTGCCACCATTCCAAGAGTCCCCCAGATGTCTCAGTCCATTCCAGAGGAAGCTCTTTTCCCTTCACCGGCTCGTCTTTCACGCCGAGGATCGACTCCCACCAAGGTGGCACGTGGCACAGCCCTGTGGGAAAGCCTCTTGGGAAAGCCTCGAGGGACAGCCTCGAGGGAAAGCCACAGATCCCTTGATCCACGTGACAGGAAGCGTGACACTACTGCTGCAGCTCGGGAGGAAAGCGCACGTGCATGCCCCCACTCGAGACGAGGCCTGACTCCCCTGGGGAGACTCAGAAGCACCCCAAGATCCATGGCAACCCTGGAGAGGAATCCTCAGGTTCCGGCCCCGACTCCACACAAGGACTGAGGCCCCGGCATGGACGGGAGAGGAATCCCGAGAGGTCCCCTAGCAACTCGCATGGGGACTGGCCTTTCCTGAGGCCACCAGAGCGGGTCCCTGAGGTCCCCGTCGTAACTCGAGAAGACCTGCCGCAACTCGAGAAAATCCAGGAGGTTCTCCCCTCCAGGCGAGATGAGGCCCATTTCCGCTGAGGCGTCTCGAGGCTGATCACACCTCACCTCTGGAACTTCGAAAGGGTCCTTCACACCCTTGGTGCAAATCAAGAAGTTCCCCGACCTAGCCATCTCCACTCGAGAGGAATCACGAGGGTCCCGCCCACATCCAGAGGAGCCCCGTTTCCGCCTCGTAGCTCGACATGAGGGATCCTTTCCCTGCTTCGTCGGGAAAGAGTTCCCGGCGTTCCCGTCGCATCTCAAGAGGAGGCCCTCTCAACAGGAACGGCGAGAGGAACTCCAGGGTCGTGCCACCATTCCAAGAGTCCCCCAGATGTCTCAGTCCATTCCAGAGGAACCTCTTTTCCCTTCACCGGCTCGTCTTTCACGCCGAGGATCGACTCCCACCAAGGTGGCACGTGGCACAGCCCTGTGGGAAAGCCTCGTGGGAAAGCCTCGAGGGACAGCCTCGAGGGAAAGCCACAGATCCCTTGATCCACGTGACAGGAAGCGTGACACTACTGCTGCAGCTCGGGAGGAAAGCGCACGTGCATGCCCCCACTCGAGACGAGGCCTGACTCCCCTGGGGAGACTCAGAAGCACCCCAAGATCCATGGCAACCCTGGAGAGGAATCCTCAGGTTCCGGCCCCGACTCCACACAAGGACTGAGGCCCCGGCATGGACGGGAGAGGAATCCCGAGAGGTCCCCTAGCAACTCGCATGGGGACTGGCCTTTCCTGAGGCCACCAGAGCGGGTCCCTGAGGTCCCCGTCGTAACTCGAGAAGACCTGCCGCAACTCGAGAAAATCCAGGAGGTTCTCCCCTCCAGGCGAGATGAGGCCCATTTCCGCTGAGGCGTCTCGAGGCTGATCACACCTCACCTCTGGAACTTCGAAAGGGTCCTTCACACCCTTGGTGCAAATCAAGAAGTTCCCCGACCTAGCCGTCTCCACTCGAGAGGAATCACGAGGGTCCCGCCCACATCCAGAGGAGCCCCGTTTCCGCCTCGTAGCTCGACATGAGGGATCCTTTCCCTGCTTCGTCGGGAAAGAGTTCCCGGCGTTCCCGTCGCATCTCAAGAGGAGGCCCTCTCAACAGGAACGGCGAGAGGAACTCCAGGGTCGTGCCACCATTCCAAGAGTCCCCCAGATGTCTCAGTCCATTCCAGAGGAAACTCTTTTCCCTTCACCGGCTCGTCTTTCACGCCGAGGATCGACTCCCACCAAGGTGGCACGTGGCACAGCCCTGTGGGAAAGCCTCGTGGGAAAGCCTCGAGGGACAGCCTCGAGGGAAAGCCACAGATCCCTTGATCCACGTGACAGGAAGCGTGACACTACTGCTGCAGCTCGGGAGGAAAGCGCACGTGCATGCCCCCACTCGAGACGAGGCCTGACTCCCTGTGGAGACTCAGAAGCACCCCAAGATCCATGGCAACCCTGGAGAGGAATCCTCAGGTTCCGGCCCCGACTCCACACAAGGACTGAGGCCCCGGCATGGACGGGAGAGGAATCCCGAGAGGTCCCCTAGCAACTCGCATGGGGACTGGCCTTTCCTGAGGCCACCAGAGCGGGTCCCTGAGGTCCCCGGCGTAACTCGAGAAGACCTGCCGCAACTCGAGAAAATCCAGGAGGTTCTCCCCTCCAGGCGAGATGAGGCCCATTTCCGCTGAGGCGTCTCGAGGCTGATCACACCTCACCTCTGGAACTTCGAAAGGGTCCTTCACACCCTTGGTGCAAATCAAGAAGTTCCCCGACCTAGCCGTCTCCACTCGAGAGGAATCACGAGGGTCCCGCCCACATCCAGAGGAGCCCCGTTTCCGCCTCGTAGCTCGAGATGAGGGATCCTTTCCCTGCTTCGTCGGGAAAGAGTTCCCGGCGTTCCCGTCGCATCTCAAGAGGAGGCCCTCTCAACAGGAACGGCGAGAGGAACTCCAGGGTCGTGCCACCATTCCAAGAGTCCCCCAGATGTCTCAGTCCATTCCAGAGGAACCTCTTTTCCCTTCACCGGCTCGTCTTTCACGCCGAGGATCGATTCACACCAAGGTGGCACGTGGCACAGCCCTGGGGGAAAGCCTCGTGGGAAAGCCTCGAGGGACAGCCTCGAGGGAAAGCCACAGAGCCCTTGATCCACGTGACAGGAAGAGTGACACTACTGCTGCAGCACGGGAGGAAAGCGCACGTGCATGCCCCCACTCGAGACGAGGCCTGACTCCCCTGGGGAGGCTCAGAAGCACCCCAAGATCCATGGCAACCCTGGAGAGGAATCCTCAGGTTCCGGCCCCGACTCCACACAAGGACTGAGGCCCCGGCATGGACGGGAGAGGAATCCCGAGAGGTCCCCTAGCAACTCGCATGGGGACTGGCCTTTCCTGAGGCCACCAGAGCGGGTCCCTGAGGTCCCCGGCGTAACTCGAGAAGACCTGCCGCAACTCGAGAAAATCCAGGAGGTTCTCCCCTCCAGGCGAGATGAGGCCCATTTCCGCTGAGGCGTCTCGAGGCTGATCACACCTCACCTCTGGAACTTCGAAAGGGTCCTTCACACCCTTGGTGCAAATCAAGAAGTTCCCCGACCTAGCCGTCTCCACTCGAGAGGAATCACGAGGGTCCCGCCCACATCCAGAGGAGCCCCGTTTCCGCCTCGTAGCTCGAGATGAGGGATCCTTTCCCTGCTTCGTCGGGAAAGAGTTCCCGGCGTTCCCGTCGCATCTCAAGAGGAGGCCCTCTCAACAGGAACGGCGAGAGGAACTCCAGGGTCGTGCCACCATTCCAAGAGTCCCCCAGATGTCTCAGTCCATTCCAGAGGAACCTCTTTTCCCTTCACCGGCTCGTCTTTCACGCCGAGGATCGACTCCCACCAAGGTGGCACGTGGCACAGCCCTGTGGGAAAGCCTCGCGGGAAAGCCTCGAGGGACAGCCTCGAGGGAAAGCCACAGATCCCTTGATCCACGTGAGAGGAAGCGTGACACTACTGCTGCAGCTCGGGAGGAAAGCGCACGTGCATGCCCCCACTCGAGACGAGGCCTGACTCCCCTGGGGAGACTCAGAAGCACCCCAAGATCCATGGCAACACTGGAGAGGCATCCTCAGGTTCCGGCCCCGACTCCACACAAGGACTGAGGCCCCGGCATGGACGGGAGAGGAATCCCGAGAGGTCCCCTAGCAACTCGCATGGGGACTGGCCTTTCCTGAGGCCACCAGAGCGGGTCCCTGAGGTCCCC
This sequence comes from Budorcas taxicolor, assembly GCF_023091745.1. NCBI lineage: Eukaryota > Metazoa > Chordata > Mammalia > Artiodactyla > Bovidae > Budorcas > Budorcas taxicolor. Next base: position 108,907 of record NW_026291962.1, on the reverse strand, counting down.
TGCGTAACTCGAGAAGACCTGCCGCAACTCGAGAAAATCCAGGAGGTTCTCCCCTCCAGGCGAGATGAGGCCCATTTCCGCTGAGGCGTCTCGAGGCTGATCACACCTCACCTCTGGAACTTCGAAAGGGTCCTTCACACCCTTGGTGCAAATCAAGAAGTTCCCCGACCTAGCCGTCTCCACTCGAGAGGAATCACGAGGGTCCCGCCCACATCCAGAGGAGCCCCGTTTCCGCCTCGTAGCTCGAGATGAGGGATCCTTTCCCTGCTTCGTCAGGAAAGAGTTCCCGGCGTTCCCGTCGCATCTCAAGAGGAGGCCCTCTCAACAGGACCGGCAAGAGGAACTCCAGGGTCGTGCCACCATTCCAAGAGTCCCCCAGATGTCTCAGTCCATTCCAGAGGAACCTCTTTTCCCTTCACCGGCTCGTCTTTCACGCCGAGGATCGACTCACACCAAGGTGGCACGTGGCACAGCCCTGTGGGAAAGCCTCGTGGGAAAGCCTCGAGGGACAGCCTCGAGGGAAAGCCACAGATCCCTTGATCCACGTGACAGGAAGCGTGACACTACTGTTGCAGCTTGGGAGGAAAGCGCACGTGCATGCCCCCACTCGAGACGAGGCCTGACTCCCCTGGGGAGACTCAGAAGCACCCCAAGATCCATGGCAACACTGGAGAGCAATCCTCAGGTTCCGGCCCCGACTCCACACAAGGACTGAGGCCCCGGAATGGACGGGAGAGGAATCCCGAGAGGTCCCCTAGCAACTCGCATGGGGACTGGCCTTTCCTGAGGCCACCAGAGCGGGTCCCTGAGGTCCCCGGCGTAACTCGAGAAGACCTGCCGCAACTCGAGAAAATCCAGGAGGTTCTCCCCTCCAGGCGAGATGAGGCCCATTTCCGCTGAGGCGTCTCGAGGCTTATCACACCTCACCTCTGGAACTTCGAAAGGGTCCTTCACACCCTTGGTGCAAATCAAGAAGTTCCCCGACCTAGCCGTCTCCACTCGAGAGGAATCACGAGGGTCCCGCCCACATCCAGAGGAGCCCCGTTTCCGCCTCGTAGCTCGAGATGAGGGATCCTTTCCCTGCTTCGTCGGGAAAGAGTTCCCGGCGTTCCCGTCGCATCTCAAGAGGAGGCCCTCTCAACAGGAACGGCGAGAGGAACTCCAGGGTCGTGCCACCATTCCAAGAGTCCCCCAGATGTCTCAGTCCATTCCAGAGGAACCTCTTTTCCCTTCACCGGCTCGTCTTTCACGCCGAGGATCGACTCCCACCAAGGTGGCACGTGGCACAGCCCTGTGGGAAAGCCTCGTGGGAAAGCCTCGAGGGACAGCCTCGAGGGAAAGCCACAGATCCCTTGATCCACGTGACAGGAAGCGTGACACTACTGCTGCAGCTCGGGAGGAAAGCGCACGTGCATGCCCCCACTCGAGACGAGGCCTGACTCCCCTGGGGAGACTCAGAAGCACCCCAAGATCCATGGCAACACTGGAGAGGAATCCTCAGGTTCCGGCCCCGACTCCACACAAGGACTGAGGCCCCGGCATGGACGGGAGAGGAATCCCGAGACGTCCCCTAGCAACTCGCATGGGGACTGGCCTTTCCTGAGGCCACCAGAGCGGGTCCCTGAGGTCCCCGTCGTAACTCGAGAAGACCTGCCGCAACTCGAGAAAATCCAGGAGGTTCTCCCCTCCAGGCGAGATGAGGCCCATTTCCGCTGAGGCGTCTCGAGGCTGATCACACCTCACCTCTGGAACTTCGAAAGGGTCCTTCACACCCTTGGTGCAAATCAAGAAGTTCCCCGACCTAGCCGTCTCCACTCGAGAGGAATCACGAGGGTCCCGCCCACATCCAGAGGAGCCCCGTTTCCGCCTCGTAGCTCGAGATGAGGGATCCTTTCCCTGCTTCGTCGGGAAAGAGTTCCCGGCGTTCCCGTCGCATCTCAAGAGGAGGCCCTCTCAACAGGAACGGCGAGAGGAACTCCAGGGTCGTGCCACCATTCCAAGAGTCCCCCAGATGTCTCAGTCCATTCCAGAGGAACCTCTTTTCCCTTCACCGGCTCGTCTTTCACGCCGAGGATCGACTCACACCAAGGTGGCACGTGGCACAGCCCTGTAGGAAAGCCTCGTGGGAAAGCCTCGAGGGACAGCCTCGAGGGAAAGCCACAGATCCCTTGATCCACGTGACAGGAAGCGTGACACTACTGCTGCAGCTCGGGAGGAAAGCGCACGTGCATGCCCCCACTCGAGACGAGGCCTGACTCCCCTGGGGAGACTCAGAAGCACCCCAAGATCCATGGCAACCCTGGAGAGGAATCCTCAGGTTCCGGCCCCGACTCCACACAAGGACTGAGGCCCCGGCATGGACGGGAGAGGAATCCCAAGAGGTCCCCTAGCAACTCGCATGGGGACTGGCCTTTCCTGAGGCCACCAGAGCGGGTCCCTGAGGTCCCCGGCGTAACTCGAGAAGACCTGCCGCAACTCGAGGAAATCCAGGAGGTTCTCCCCTCCAGGCGAGATGAGGCCCATTTCCGCTGAGGCGTCTCGAGGCTGATCACACCTCACCTCTGGAACTTCGAAAGGGTCCTTCACACCCTTGGTGCAAATCAAGAAGTTCCCCGACCTAGCCGTCTCCACTCGAGAGGAATCACGAGGGTCCCGCCCACATCCAGAGGAGCCCCGTTTCCGCCTCGTAGCTCGAGATGAGGGATCCTTTCCCTGCTTCGTCGGGAAAGAGTTCCCGGCGTTCCCGTCGCATCTCAAGAGGAGGCCCTCTCAACAGGAACGGCGAGAGGAACTCCAGGGTCGTGCCACCATTCCAAGAGTCCCCCAGATGTCTCAGTCCATTCCAGAGGAACCTCTTTTCCCTTCACCGGCTCGTCTTTCACGCCGAGGATCGACTCCCACCAAGGTGGCACGTGGCACAGCCCTGTGGGAAAGCCTCGTGGGAAAGCCTCGAGGGACAGCCTCGAGGGAAAGCCACAGATCCCTTGATCCACGTGACAGGAAGCGTGACACTACTGCTGCAGCTCGGGAGGAAAGCGCACGTGCATGCCCCCACTCGAGACGAGGCCTGACTCCCCTGGGGAGACTCAGAAGCACCCCAAGATCCATGGCAACACTGGAGAGGAATCCTCAGGTTCCGGCCCCGACTCCACACAAGGACTGAGGCCCCGGCATGGACGGGAGAGGAATCCCGAGAGGTCCCCTAGCAACTCGCATGGGGACTGGCCTTTCCTGAGGCCACCAGAGCGGGTCCCTGAGGTCCCCGTCGTAACTCGAGAAGACCTGCCGCAACTCGAGAAAATCCAGGAGGTTCTCCCCTCCAGGCGAGATGAGGCCCATTTCCGCTGAGGCGTCTCGAGGCTGATCACACCTCACCTCTGGAACTTCGAAAGGGTGCTTCACACCCTTGGTGCAAATCAAGAAGTTCCCCGACCTAGCCGTCTCCACTCGAGAGGAATCACGAGGGTCCCGCCCACATCCAGAGGAGCCCCGTTTCCGCCTCGTAGCTCGAGATGAGGGATCCTTTCCCTGCTTCGTCGGGAAAGAGTTCCCGGCGTTCCCGTCGCATCTCAAGAGGAGGCCCTCTCAACAGGAACGGCGAGAGGAACTCCAGGGTCGTGCCACCTTTCCAAGAGTCCCCAGATGTCTCAGTCCATTCCAGAGGAACCTCTTTTCCCTTCACCGGCTCGTCTTTCACGCCGAGGATCGACTCCCACCAAGGTGGCACGTGGCACAGCCCTGTGGGAAAGCCTCGTGGGAAAGCCTCGAGGGACAGCCTCGAGGGAAAGCCACAGATCCCTTGATCCACGTGACAGGAAGCGTGACACTACTGCTGCAGGTCGGGAGGAAAGCTCACGTGCATGCCCCCACTCGAGACGAGGCCTGACTCCCCTGGGGAGACTCAGAAGCACCCCAAGATCCATGGCAACCCTGGAGAGGAATCCTCAGGTTCCGGCCCCGACTCCACACAAGGACTGAGGCCCCGGCATGGACGGTAGAGGAATCCCGAGAGGTCCCCTAGCAACTCGCATGGGGACTGGCCTTTCCTGAGGCCACCAGAGCGGGTCCCTGAGGTCCCCGGCGTAACTCGAGAAGACCTGCCACAACTCGAGAAAATCCAGGAGGTTCTCCCCTCCAGGCGAGATGAGGCCCATTTCCGCTGAGGCGTCTCGAGGCTGATCACACCTCACCTCTGGAACTTCGAAAGGGTCCTTCACACCCTTGGTGCAAATCAAGAAGTTCACCGACCTAGCCGTCTCCACTCGAGAGGAATCACGAGGGTCCCGCCCACATCCAGAGGAGCCCCGTTTCCGCCTCGTAGCTCGAGATGAGGGATCCTTTCCCTGCTTCGTCGGGAAAGAGTTCCCGGCGTTCCCGTCGCATCTCAAGAGGAGGCCCTCTCAACAGGAACGGCGAGAGGAACTCCAGGGTCGTGCCACCATTCCAAGAGTCCCCCAGATGTCTCAGTCCATTCCAGAGGAAGCTCTTTTCCCTTCACCGGCTCGTCTTTCACGCCGAGGATCGACTCCCACCAAGGTGGCACGTGGCACAGCCCTGTGGGAAAGCCTCGTGGGAAAGCCTCGAGGGACAGCCTCGAGGGAAAGCCACAGATCCCTTGATCCACGTGACAGGAAGCGTGACACTACTGCTGCAGCTCGGGAGGAAAGCGCACGTGCATGCCCCCACTCGACACGAGGCCTGACTCCCCTGGGGAGACTCAGAAGCACCCCAAGATCCATGGCAACACTGGAGAGGAATCCTCAGGTTCCGGCCCCGACTCCACACAAGGACTGAGGCCCCGGCATGGACGGGAGAGGAATCCCGAGAGGTCCCCTAGCAACTCGCCTGGGGACTGGCCTTTCCTGAGGCCACCAGAGCGGGTCCCTGAGGTCCCCGTCGTAACTCGAGAAGACCTGCCGCAACTCGAGAAAATCCAGGAGGTTCTCCCCTCCAGGCGAGATGAGGCCCATTTCCGCTGAGGCGTCTCGAGGCTGATCACACCTCACCTCTGGAACTTCGAAAGGGTCCTTCACACCCTTGGTGCAAATCAAGAAGTTCCCCGACCTAGCCGTCTCCACTCGAGAGGAATCACGAGGGTCCCGCCCACATCCAGAGGAGCCCCGTTTCCGCCTCGTAGCTCGAGATGAGGGATCCTTTCCCTGCTTCGTCGGGAAAGAGTTCCCGGCGTTCCCGTCGCATCTCAAGAGGAGGCCCTCTCAACAGGAACGGCGAGAGGAACTCCAGGGTCGTGCCACCATTCCAAGAGTCCCCCAGATGTCTCAGTCCATTCCAGAGGAACCTCTTTTCCCTTCACCGGCTCGTCTTTCACGCCGAGGATCGACTCCCACCAAGGTGGCACGTGGCACAGCCCTGTGGGAAAGCCTCGTGGGAAAGCCTCGAGGGACAGCCTTGAGGGAAAGCCACAGATCCCTTGATCCACGTGACAGGAAGCGTGACACTACTGCTGCAGCTCGGGAGGAAAGCTCACGTGCATGCCCCCACTCGAGACGAGGCCTGACTCCCCTGGGGAGACTCAGAAGCACCCCAAGATCCATGGCAACCCTGGAGAGGAATCCTCAGTTTCCGGCCCCGACTCCACACAAGGACTGAGGCCCCGGCATGGACGGTAGAGGAATCCCGAGAGGTCCCCTAGCAACTCGCATGGGGACTGGCCTTTCCTGAGGCCACCAGAGCGGGTCCCTGAGGTCCCCGGCGTAACTCGAGAAGACCTGCCGCAACTCGAGAAAATCCAGGAGGTTCTCCCCTCCAGGCGAGATGAGGCCCATTTCCGCTGAGGCGTCTCGAGGCTGATCACACCTCCCCTCTGGAACTTCGAAAGGGTCCTTCACACCCTTGGTGCAAATCAAGAAGTTCCCCGACATACCCGTCTCCACTCGAGAGGAATCACGAGGGTCCCGCCCACATCCAGAGGAGCCCCGTTTCCGCCTCGTAGCTCGAGATGAGGGATCCTTTCCCTGCTTCGTCGGGAAAGAGTTCCCGGCGTTCCCGTCGCATCTCAAGAGGAGGCCCTCTCAACAGGAACGGCGAGAGGAACTCCAGGGTCGTGCCACCATTCCAAGAGTCCCCCAGATGTCTCAGTCCATTCCAGAGGAACCTCTTTTCCCTTCACCGGCTCGTCTTTCACGCCGAGGATCGACTCCCACAAAGGTGGCACGTGGCACAGCCCTGTGGGAAAGCCTCGTGGGAAAGCCTCGAGGGACAGCCTCGAGGGAAAGCCACAGATCCCTTGATCCACGTGACAGGAAGCGTGACACTACTGCTGCAGCTCGGGAGGAAAGCGCACGTGCATGCCCCCACTCGAGACGAGGCCTGACTCCCCTGGGGAGACTCAGAAGCACCCCAACATCCATGGCAACACTGGAGAGGAATCCTCAGGTTCCGGCCCCGACTCCACACAAGGACTGAGGCCCCGGCATGGACGGGAGAGGAATCCCGAGAGGTCCCCTAGCAACTCGCATGGGGACTGCCTTTCCTGAGGCACCAGAGCGGGTCCCTGAGGTCCCCGTCGTAACTCGAGAAGACCTGCCGCAACTCGAGAAAATCCAGGAGGTTCTCCCCTCCAGGCGAGATGAGGCCCATTTCCGCTGAGGCGTCTCGAGGCTGATCACACCTCACCTCTGGAACTTCGAAAGGGTCCTTCACACCCTTGGTGCAAATCAAGAAGTTCCCCGACCTAGCCGTCTCCACTCGAGAGGAATCACGAGGGTCCCGCCCACATCCAGAGGAGCCCCGTTTCCGCCTCATAGCTCGAGATGAGGGATCCTTTCCCTGCTTCGTCGGGAAAGAGTTCCCGGCGTTCCCGTCGCATCTCAAGAGGAGGCCCTCTCAACAGGAACGGCGAGAGGAACTCCAGGGTCGTGCCACCATTCCAAGAGTCCCCCAGATGTCTCAGTCCATTCCAGAGGAACCTCTTTTCCCTTCACCGGCTCGTCTTTCACGCCGAGGATCGACTCCCACCAAGGTGGCACGTGGCACAGCCCTGTGGGAAAGCCTCGTGGGAAAGCCTCGAGGGACAGCCTCGAGGGAAAGCCACAGATCCCTTGATCCACGTGACAGGAAGCGTGACACTACTGCTGCAGCTCGGGAGGAAAGCGCACGTGCATGCCCCCACTCGAGACGAGGCCTGACTCCCCTGGGGAGACTCAGAAGCACCCCAAGATCCATGGCAACACTGGAGAGGAATCCTCAGGTTCCGGCCCCGACTCCACACAAGGACTGAGGCCCCAGCATGGACGGGAGAGGAATCCCGAGAGGTCCCCTAGCAACTCGCATGGGGACTGGCCTTTCCTGAGGCCACCAGAGCGGGTCCCTGAGGTCCCCGTCGTAACTCGAGAAGACCTGCCGCAACTCGAGAAAATCCAGGAGGTTCTCCCCTCCAGGCGAGATGAGGCCCATTTCCGCTGAGGCGTCTCGAGGCTGATCACACCTCACCTCTGGAACTTCGAAAGGGTCCTTCACACCCTTGGTGCAAATCAAGAAGTTCCCCGACCTAGCCGTCTCCACTCGAGAGGAATCACGAGGGTCCCGCCCACATCCAGAGGAGCCCCGTTTCCGCCTCGTAGCTCGAGATGAGGGATCCTTTCCCTGCTTCGTCGGGAAAGAGTTCCCGGCGTTCCCGTCGCATCTCAAGAGGAGGCCCTCTCAACAGGAACGGCGAGAGGAACTCCAGGGTCGTGCCACCATTCCAAGAGTCCCCCAGATGTCTCAGTCCATTCCAGAGGAACCTCTTTTCCCTTCACCGGCTCGTCTTTCACGCCGAGGATCGACTCCCACCAAGGTGGCACGTGGCACAGCCCTGTGGGAAAGCCTCGTGGGAAAGCCTCGAGGGACAGCCTCGAGGGAAAGCCACAGATCCCTTGATCCACGTGACAGGAAGCGTGACACTACTGCTGCAGCTCGGGAGGAAAGCGCACGTGCATGCCCCCACTCGAGACGAGGCCTGACTCCCCTGGGGAGACTCAGAAGCACCCCAAGATCCATGGCAACCCTGGAGAGGAATCCTCAGGTTCCGGCCCCGACTCCACACAAGGACTGAGGCCCCGGCATGGACGGGAGAGGAATCCCGAGAGGTCCCCTAGCAACTCGCATGGGGACTGGCCTTTCCTGAGGCCACCAGAGCGGGTCCCTGAGGTCCCCGTCGTAACTCGAGAAGACCTGCCGCAACTCGAGAAAATCCAGGAGGTTCTCCCCTCCAGGCGAGATGAGGCCCATTTCCGCTGAGGCGTCTCGAGGCTGATCACACCTCACCTCTGGAACTTCGAAAGGGTCCTTCACACCCTTGGTGCAAATCAAGAAGTTCCCCGACCTAGCCGTCTCCACTCGAGAGGAATCACGAGGGTCCCGCCCACATCCAGAGGAGCCCCGTTTCCGCCTCGTAGCTCGAGATGAGGGATCCTTTCCCTGCTTCGTCGGGAAAGAGTTCCCGGCGTTCCCGTCGCATCTCAAGAGGAGGCCCTCTCAACAGGAACGGCGAGAGGAACTCCAGGGTCGTGCCACCATTCCAAGAGTCCCCCAGATGTCTCAGTCCATTCCAGAGGAACCTCTTTTCCCTTCACCGGCTCGTCTTTCACGCCGAGGATCGACTCCCACCAAGGTGGCACGTGGCACAGCCCTGTGGGAAAGCCTCGTGGGAAAGCCTCGAGGGACAGCCTCGAGGGAAAGCCACAGATCCCTTGATCCACGTGACAGGAAGCGTGACACTACTGCTGCAGCTCGGGAGGAAAGCGCACGTGCATGCCCCCACTCGAGACGAGGCCTGACTCCCCTGGGGAGACTCAGAAGCACCCCAAGATCCATGGCAACACTGGAGAGGAATCCTCAGGTTCCGGCCCCGACTCCACACAAGGACTGAGGCCCCAGCATGGACGGGAGAGGAATCCCGAGACGTCCCCTAGCAACTCGCATGGGGACTGGCCTTTCCTGAGGCCACCAGAGCGGGTCCCTGAGGTCCCCGTCGTAACTCGAGAAGACCTGCCGCAACTCGAGAAAATCCAGGAGGTTCTCCCCTCCAGGCGAGATGAGGCCCATTTCCGCTGAGGCGTCTCGAGGCTGATCACACCTCACCTCTGGAACTTCGAAAGGGTCCTTCACACCCTTGGTGCAAATCAAGAAGTTCCCCGACCTAGCCGTCTCCACTCGAGAGGAATCACGAGGGTCCCGCCCACATCCAGAGGAGCCCCGTTTCCGCCTCGTAGCTCGAGATGAGGGATCCTTTCCCTGCTTCGTCGGGAAAGAGTTCCCGGCGTTCCCGTCGCATCTCAAGAGGAGGCCCTCTCAACAGGAACGGCGAGAGGAACTCCAGGGTCGTGCCACCATTCCAAGAGTCCCCCAGATGTCTCAGTCCATTCCAGAGGAACCTCTTTTCCCTTCACCGGCTCGTCTTTCACGCCGAGGATCGACTCACACCAAGGTGGCACGTGGCACAGCCCTGTGGGAAAGCCTCGTGGGAAAGCCTCGAGGGACAGCCTCGAGGGAAAGCCACAGATCCCTTGATCCACGTGACAGGAAGCGTGACACTACTGCTGCAGCTCGGGAGGAAAGCGCACGTGCATGCCCCCACTCGAGACGAGGCCTGACTCCCCTGGGGAGACTCAGAAGCAGCCCAAGATCCATGGCAACCCTGGAGAGGAATCCTCAGGTTCCGGCCCCGACTCCACACAAGGACTGAGGCCCCGGCATGGACGGGAGAGGAATCCCGAGAGGTCCCCTAGCAACTCGCATGGGGACTGGCCTTTCCTGAGGCCACCAGAGCGGGTCCCTGAGGTCCCCGTCGTAACTCGAGAAGACCTGCCGCAACTCGAGAAAATCCAGGAGGTTCTCCCCTCCAGGCGAGATGAGGCCCATTTCCGCTGAGGCGTCTCGAGGCTGATCACACCTCACCTCTGGAACTTCGAAAGGGTCCTTCACACCCTTGGTGCAAATCAAGAAGTTCCCCGACCTAGCCGTCTCCACTCGAGAGGAATCACGAGGGTCCCGCCCACATCCAGAGGAGCCCCGTTTCCGCCTCGTAGCTCGAGATGAGGGATCCTTTCCCTGCTTCGTCGGGAAAGAGTTCCCGGCGTTCCCGTCGCATCTCAAGAGGAGGCCCTCTCAACAGGAACGGCGAGAGGAACTCCAGGGTCGTGCCACCATTCCAAGAGTCCCCCAGATGTCTCAGTCCATTCCAGAGGAACCTCTTTTCCTTTCACCGGCTCGTCTTTCACGCCGAGGATCGACTCCCACCAAGGTGGCACGTGGCACAGCCCTGTGGGAAAGCCTCGTGGGAAAGCCTCGAGGGACAGCCTCGAGGGAAAGCCACAGATCCCTTGATCCACGTGACAGGAAGCGTGACACTACTGCTGCAGCTCGGGAGGAAAGCGCACGTGCATGCCCCCACTCGAGACGAGGCCTGACTCCCCTGGGGAGACTCAGAAGCACCCCAAGATCCATGGCAACACTGGAGAGGAATCCTCAGGTTCCGGCCCTGTCTCCACACAAGGACTGAGGCCCCGGCATGGACGGGAGAGGAATCCCGAGAGGTCCCCTAGCAACTCGCATGGGGACTGGCCTTTCCTGAGGCCACCAGAGCGGGTCCCTGAGGTCCCCGTCATAACTCGAGAAGACCTGCCGCAACTCGAGAAAATCCAGGAGGTTCTCCCCTCCAGGCGAGATGAGGCCCATTTCCGCTGAGGCGTCTCGAGGCTGATCACACCTCACCTCTGGAACTTCGAAAGGGTCCTTCACACCCTTGGTGCAAATCAAGAAGTTCCCCGACCTAGCCGTCTCCACTCGAGAGGAATCACGAGGGTCCCGCCCACATCCAGAGGAGCCCCGTTTCCGCCTCGTAGCTCGAGATGAGGGATCCTTTCCCTGCTTCGTCGGGAAAGAGTTCCCGGCGTTCCCGTCGCATCTCAAGAGGAGGCCCTCTCAACAGGAACGGCGAGAGGAACTCCAGGGTCGTGCCACCATTCCAAGAGTCCCCCAGATGTCTCAGTCCATTCCAGAGGAACCTCTTTTCCCTTCACCGGCTCGTCTTTCACGCCGAGGATCGACTCCCACCAAGGTGGCACGTGGCACAGCCCTGTGGGAAAGCCTCGTGGGAAAGCCTCGAGGGACAGCCTCGAGGGAAAGCCACAGATCCCTTGATCCACGTGACAGGAAGCGTGACACTACTGCTGCAGCTCGGGAGGAAAGCGCACGTGCATGCCCCCACTCGAGACGAGGCCTGACTCCCCTGGGGAGACTCAGAAGCACCCCAAGATCCATGGCAACACTGGAGAGGAATCCTCAGGTTCCGGCCCTGTCTCCACACAAGGACTGAGGCCCCGGCATGGACGGGAGAGGAATCCCGAGAGGTCCCCTAGCAACTCGCATGGGGACTGGCCTTTCCTGAGGCCACCAGAGCGGGTCCCTGAGGTCCCCGTCATAACTCGAGAAGACCTGCCGCAACTCGAGAAAATCCAGGAGGTTCTCCCCTCCAGGCGAGATGAGGCCCATTTCCGCTGAGGCGTCTCGAGGCTGATCACACCTCACCTCTGGAACTTCGAAAGGGTCCTTCACACCCTTGGTGCAAATCAAGAAGTTCCCCGACCTAGCCGTCTCCACTCGAGAGGAATCACGAGGGTCCCGCCCACATCCAGAGGAGCCCCGTTTCCGCCTCGTAGCTCGAGATGAGGGATCCTTTCCCTGCTTCGTCGGGAAAGAGTTCCCGGCGTTCCCGTCGCATCTCAAGAGGAGGCCCTCTCAACAGGAACGGCGAGAGGAACTCCAGGGTCGTGCCACCATTCCAAGAGTCCCCCAGATGTCTCAGTCCATTCCAGAGGAACCTCTTTTCCCTTCACCGGCTCGTCTTTCACGCCGAGGATCGACTCCCACCAAGGTGGCACGTGGCACAGCCCTGTGGGAAAGCCTCGAGGGAAACCCTCGAGGGACAGCCTCGAGGGAAAGCCACAGATCCCTTGATCCACGTGACAGGAAGCGTGACACTACTGCTGCAGCTCGGGAGGAAAGCGCACGTGCATGCCCTCACTCGAGACGAGGCCTGACTCCCCTGGGGAGACTCAGAAGCACCCCAAGATCCATGGCAACACTGGAGAGGAATCCTCAGGTTCCGGCCCTGTCTCCACACAAGGACTGAGGCCCCGGCATGGACGGGAGAGGAATCCCGAGAGGTCCCCTAGCAACTCGCATGGGGACTGGCCTTTCCTGAGGCCACCAGAGCGGGTCCCTGAGGTCCCCGTCGTAACTCGAGAAGACCTGTCGCAACTCGAGAAAATCCAGGAGGTTCTCCCCTCCAGGCGAGATGAGGCCCATTTCCGCTGAGGCGTCTCGAGGCTGATCACACCTCACCTCTGGAACTTCGAAAGGGTCCTTCACACCCTTGGTGCAAATCAAGAAGTTCCCCGACCTAGCCGTCTCCACTCGAGAGGAATCACGAGGGTCCCGCCCACATCCAGAGGAGCCCCGTTTCCGCCTCGTAGCTCGAGATGAGGGATCCTTTCCCTGCTTCGTCGGGAAAGAGTTCCCGGCGTTCCCGTCGCATCTCAAGAGGAGGCCCTCTCAACAGGAACGGCGAGAGGAACTCCAGGGTCGTGCCACCATTCCAAGAGTCCCCCAGATGTCTCAGTCCATTCCAGAGGAACCTCTTTTCCTTTCACCGGCTCGTCTTTCACGCCGAGGATCGACTCCCACCAAGGTGGCACGTGGCACAGCCCTGTGGGAAAGCCTCGTGGGAAAGCCTCGAGGGACAGCCTCGAGGGAAAGCCACAGATCCCTTGATCCACGTGACAGGAAGCGTGACACTACTGCTGCAGCTCGGGAGGAAAGCGCACGTGCATGCCCCCACTCGAGACGAGGCCTGACTCCCCTGGGGAGACTCAGAAGCACCCCAAGATCCATGGCAACACTGGAGAGGAATCCTCAGGTTCCGGCCCTGTCTCCACACAAGGACTGAGGCCCCGGCATGGACGGGAGAGGAATCCCGAGAGGTCCCCTAGCAACTCGCATGGGGACTGGCCTTTCCTGAGGCCACCAGAGCGGGTCCCTGAGCTCCCCGTCGTAACTCGAGAAGACCTGCCGCAACTCGAGAAAATCCAGGAGGTTCTCCCCTCCAGGCGAGATGAGGCCCATTTCCGCTGAGGCGTCTCGAGGCTGATCACACCTCACCTCTGGAACTTCGAAAGGGTCCTTCACACCCTTGGTGCAAATCAAGAATTTCCCCGACCTAGCCGTCTCCACTCGAGAGGAATCACGAGGGTCCCGCCCACATCCAGAGGAGCCCCGTTTCCGCCTCGTAGCTCGAGATGAGGGATCCTTTCCCTGCTTCGTCGGGAAAGAGTTCCCGGCGTTCCCGTCGCATCTCAAGAGGAGGCCCTCTCAACAGGAACGGCGAGAGGAACTCCAGGGTCGTGCCACCATTCCAAGAGTCCCCCAGATGTCTCAGTCCATTCCAGAGGAACCTCTTTTCCCTTCACCGGCTCGTCTTTCACGCCGAGGATCGACTCACACCAAGGTGGCACGTGGCACAGCCCTGTGGGAAAGCCTCGTGGGAAAGCCTCGAGGGACAGCCTCGAGGGAAAGCCACAGATCCCTTGATCCACGTGACAGGAAGCGTGACACTACTGCTGCAGCTCGGGAGGAAAGCGCACGTGCATGCCCCCACTCGAGACGAGGCCTGACTCCCCTGGGGAGACTCAGAAGCACCCCAAGATCCATGGCAACACTGGAGAGGAATCCTCAGGTTCCGGCCCCGAATCCACACAAGGACTGAGGCGCCGGCATGGACGGGAGAGGAATCCCGAGAGGTCCCCTAGCAACTCGCATGGGGACTGGCCTTTCCTGAGGCCACCAGAGCGGGTCCCTGAGGTCCCCGCCGTACCTCGAGAAGACCTGCCGCAACTCGAGAAAATCCAGGAGGTTCTCCCCTCCAGGCGAGATGAGGCCCAATTCCGCTGAGGCGTCTCGAGGCTGATCACACCTCCCCTCTGGAACTTCGAAAGGGTCCTTCACACCCTTGGTGCAAATCAAGAAGTTCCCCGACCTAGCCGTCTCCACTCGAGAGGAATCACGTGGGTCCCGCCCACATCCAGAGGAGCCCCGTTTCCGCCTCGTAGCTCGAGATGAGGGATCCTTTCCTGCTTGGTCGGGAAAGAGTTCCCGGCATTCCCGTCGCATCTCAAGAGGAGGCCCTCTCAACAGGAACGGCGAGAGGAGCTCCAGGGTCGTGCCACCATTCCAAGAGTCCCCCAGATGTCTCAGTCCATTCCAGAGGAACCTCTTTTCCCTTCACCGGCTCGTCTTTCACGCCGAGGATCGACTCACACGAAGGTGGCACGTGGCACAGCCCTGTGGGAAAGCCTCGTGGGAAAGCCTCGAGGGACAGCCTCGAGGGAAAGCCACAGATCCCTTGATCCACGTGACAGGAAGCGTGACACTACTGCTGCAGCTCGGGAGGAAAGCGCACGTGCATGCCCCCACTCGAGACGAGGCCTGACTCCCCTGGGGAGACTCAGAAGGACCCCAAGATCCATGGCAACACTGGAGAGGAATCCTCAGGTTCCGGCCCCGACTCCACACAAGGACTGAGGCCCCGGCATGGACGGGAGAGGAATCCCGAGAGGTCCCCTAGCCACTCGCATGGGGACTGGCCTTTCCTGAGGCCACCAGAGCGGGTCCCTGAGGTCCCCGTCGTAACTCGAGAAGACCTGCCGCAACTCGAGAAAATCCAGGAGGTTCTCCCCTCCAGGCGAGATGAGGCCCATTTCCGCTGAGGCGTCTCGAGGCTGATCACACCTCCCCTCTGGAACTTCCAAAGGGTCCTTCACACCCTTGGTGCAAATCAAGAAGTTCCCCGACATACCCGTCTCCACTCGAGAGGAATCACGAGGGTCCCGCCCACATCCAGAGGAGCCCCGTTTCCGCCTCGTAGCTCGAGATGAGGGATCCTTTCCCTGCTTCGTCGGGAAAGAGTTCCCGGCGTTCCCGTCGCATCTCAAGAGGAGGCCCTCTCAACAGGAACGGCGAGAGGAACTCCAGGGTCGTGCCACCATTCCAAGAGTCCCCCAGATGTCTCAGTCCATTCCAGAGGAACCTCTTTTCCCTTCACCGGCTCGTCTTTCACGCCGAGGATCGACTCCCACCAAGGTGGCACGTGGCACAGCCCTGTGGGAAAGCCTCGTGGGAAAGCCTCGAGGGACAGCCTCGAGGGAAAGCCACAGATCCCTTGATCCACGTGACAGGAAGCGTGACACTACTGCTGCAGCTCGGGAGGAAAGCGCACGTGCATGCCCCCACTCGAGACGAGGCCTGACTCCCCTGGGGAGACTCAGAAGCACCCCAAGATCCATGGCAACACTGGAGAGGAATCCTCAGGTTCCGGCCCCGACTCCACACAAGGACTGAGGCCACGGCTTGGACGGGAGAGGAATCCCGAGAGGTCCCCTAGAAACTCTCATGGGGACTGGCCTTTCCTGAGGCCACCAGAGCGGGTCCCTGAGGTCCCAGTCGTAACTCGAGAAGACCTGCCGCAACTCGAGAAAATCCAAGAGGTTCTCCCCTCCAGGCGAGATGAGGCCCATTTCCGCTGAGGCGTCTCGAGGCTGATCACACCTCCCCTCTGGAACTTCGAAAGGGTCCTTCACACCCTTGGTGCAAATCAAGAAGTTCCCCGACATACCCGTCTCCACTCGAGAGGAATCACGAGGGTCCCGTCCGCATCCAGAGGAGCCCCATTTCCGTCTCGTAGCTCGAAATGAGGGATCCTTTCCCTGCTTCGTCGGGAAAGAGTTCCCGGCGTTCCCGTCGCATCTCAAGAGGAGGCTCTCTCAACAGGAACGGCGAGAGGAACTCCAGGGTCGTGCCACCATTCCAAGAGTCCCCCAGATGTCTCAGTCCATTCCAGAGGAACCTCTTTTCCCTTCACCGGCTCGTCTTTCACGCCGAGGATCGACTCCCACCAAGGTGGCACGTGGCACAGCCCTGTGGGAAAGCCTCGTGGGAAAGCCTCGAGGGACAGCCTCGAGGGAAAGCCACAGATCCCTTGATCCACGTGACAGGAAGCGTGACACTACTGCTGCAGCTCGGGAGGAAAGCGCACGTGCATGCCCCCACTCGAGACGAGGCCTGACTCCCCTGGGGAGACTCAGAAGCACCCCAAGATCCATGGCAACACTGGAGAGGAATCCTCAGGTTCCGGCCCCGACTCCACACAAGGACTGAGGCCCCGGCATGGACGGGAGAGGAATCCCGAGAGGTCCCCTAGCAACTCGCATGGGGACTGGCCTTTCCTGAGGCCACCAGAGCGGGTCCCTGAGGTCCCCGTCGTAACTCGAGAAGACCTGCCGCAACTCGAGAAAATCCAGGAGGTTCTCCCCTCCAGGCGAGATGAGGCCCATTTCCGCTGAGGCGTCTCGAGGCTGATCACACCTCACCTCTGGAACTTCGAAAGGGTCCTTCACACCCTTGGTGCAAATCAAGAATTTCCCCGACCTAGCCGTCTCCACTCGAAAGGAATCACGAGGGTCCCGCCCACATCCAGAGGAGCCCCGTTTCCGCCTCGTAGCTCGAGATGAGGGATCCTTTCCCTGCTTAGTCGGGAAAGAGTTCCCGGCGTTCCCGTCGCATCTCAAGAGGAGGCCCTCTCAACAGGAACGGCGAGAGGAACTCCAGGGTCGTGCCACCATTCCAAGAGTCCCCCAGATGTCTCAGTCCATTCCAGAGGAACCTCTTTTCCCTTCACCGGCTCGTCTTTCACGCCGAGGATCGACTCACACCAAGGTGGCACGTGGCACAGCCCTGTGGGAAAGCCTCGCGGGAAAGCCTCGAGGGACAGCCTCGAGGGAAAGCCACAGATCCCTTGATCCACGTGACAGGAAGCGTGACACTACTGCTGCAGCTCGGGAGGAAAGCGCACGTGCATGCCCCCACTCGAGACGAGGCCTGACTCACCTGGGGAGACTCAGAAGCACCCCAAGATCCATGGCAACACTGGAGAGGAATCCTCAGGTTCCGGCCCCGAATCCACACAAGGACTGAGGCCCCGGCATGGACGGGAGAGGAATCCCGAGAGGTCCCCTAGCAACTCGCATGGGGACTGGCCTTTCCTGAGGCCACCAGAGCGGGTCCCTGAGGTCCCCGTCGTAACTCGAGAAGACCTGCCGCAACTCGAGAAAATCCAGGAGGTTCTCCCCTCCAGGCGAGATGAGGCCCATTTCCGCTGAGGCGTCTCGAGGCTGGTCACACCTCCCATCTGGAACTTCGAAAGGGTCCTTTACACCCTTGGTGCAAATCAAGAAGTTCCCCGACATACCCGTCTCCACTCGAAAGGAATCACGAGGGTCCCGCCCACATCCAGAGGAGCCCCGTTTCCGCCTCGTAGCTCGAGATGAGGGATCCTTTCCCTGCTTCGTTGGGAAAGAGTTCCCGGCCTTCCCGTCGCATCTCAAGAGGAGGCCCTCTCAACAGGAACGGCGAGAGGAACTCCAGGGTCGTGCCACCATTCCAAGAGTCCCCCAGATGTCTCAGTCCATTCCAGAGGAACCTCTTTTCCCTTCACCGGCTCGTCTTTCACGCCGAGGATCGACTCACACCAAGGTGGCACGTGGCACAGCCCTGTGGGAAAGCCTCGTGGGAAAGCCTCGAGGGACAGCCTCGAGGGAAAGCCACAGATCCCTTGATCCACGTGACAGGAAGCGTGACACTACTGCTGCAGCTCGGGAGGAAAGCGCACGTGCATGCCCCCACTCGAGACGAGGCCTGACTCCCCTGGGGAGACTCAGAAGCACCCCAAGATCCATGGCAACACTGGAGAGGAATCCTCAGGTTCCGGCCCCGACTCCACACAAGGACTGAGGCCCCGGCATGGACGGGAGAGGAATCCCGAGAGGTCCCCTAGCAACTCGCATGGGGACTGGCCTTTCCTGAGGCCACCAGAGCGGGTCCCTGTGGTCCCCGTCGTAACTCGAGAAGACCTGCCGCAACTCGAGAAAATCCAGGAGGTTCTCCCCTCCAGGCGAGATGAGGCCCATTTCCGCTGAGGCGTCTCGAGGCTGATCACACCTCCCCTTTGGAACTTCGAAAGGGTCCTTCACACCCTTGGTGCAAATCAAGAATTTCCCCGACCTAGCCGTCTCCACTCGAGAGGAATCACGTGGGTCCCGCCCACATCCAGAGGAGCCCCGTTTCCGCCTCGAAACTCGAGATGAGGGATCCTTTCCCTGCTTCGTCGGGAAAGAGTTCCCGGCGTTCCCGTCGCATCTCAAGAGGAGGCCCTCTCAACAGGAACGGCGAGAGGAACTCCAGGGTCGTGCCACCATTCCAAGAGTCCCCCAGATGTCTCAGTCCATTCCAGAGAAACCTCTTTTCCCTTCACCGGCTCGTCTTTCACGCCGAGGATCGACTCACACCAAGGTGTCACGTGGCACAGCCCTGTGGGAAAGCCTCGTGGGAAAGCCTCGAGGGAAAGCCTCGAGGGAAAGCCACAGATCCCTTGATCCACGTGACAGGAAGCGTGACACTACTGCTGCAGCTCGGGAGGAAAGCGCACGTGCATGCCCCCACTCGAGACGAGGCCTGACTCCCCTGGGGAGACTCAGAAGCACCCCAAGATCCATGGCAACACTGGAGAGGAATCCTCAGGTTCCGGCCCCGACTCCACACAAGGACTGAGGCCCCGGCATGGACGGGAGAGGAATCCCGAGAGGTCCCCTAGCAACTCGCATGGGGACTGGCCTTTCCTGAGGCCACCAGAGCGGGTCCCTGAGGTCCCCGTCGTAACTCGAGAAGACCTGCCGCAACTCGAGAAAATCCAGGAGGTTCTCCCCTCCAGGCGAGATGAGGCCCATTTCTGCTGAGGCGTCTCGAGGCTGATCACACCTCACCTCTGGAACTTCGAAAGGGTCCTTCACACCCTTGGTGCAAATCAAGAAGTTTCCCGACCTAGCCGTCTCCACTCGAGAGGAATCACGAGGGTCCCGCCCACATCCAGAGGAGCCCCGTTTCCGCCTCGTAGCTCGAGATGAGGGATCCTTTCCCTGCTTCGTCGGGAAAGAGTTCCCGGCGTTCCCGTCGCATCTCAAGAGGAGGCCCTCTCAACAGGAACGGCGAGAGGAACTCCAGGGTCGTGCCACCATTCCAAGAGTCCCCCAGATGTCTCAGTCCATTCCAGAGGAACCTCTTTTCCCTTCACCGGCTCGTCTTTCACGCCGAGGATCGACTCACACCAAGGTGGCACGTGGCACAGCCCTGTGGGAAAGCCTCGTGGGAAAGCCTCGAGGGACAGCCTCGAGGGAAAGCCACAGATCCCTTGATCCACGTGACAGGAAGCGTGACACTACTGCTGCAGCTCGGGAGGAAAGCGCACGTGCATGCCCCCACTCGAGACGAGGCCTGACTCCCCTGGGGAGACTCAGAAGCACCCCAAGATCCATGGCAACACTGGAGAGGAATACTCAGGTTCCGGCCCCGACTCCACACAAGGACTGAGGCCCCGGCATGGACGGGAGAGGAATCCCGAGAGGTCCCCTAGCAACTCGCATGGGGACTGGCCTTTCCTGAGGCCACCAGAGCGGGTCCCTGAGGTCCCCGCCGTACCTCGAGAAGACCTGCCGCAACTCGAGAAAATCCAGGAGGTTCTCCCCTCCAGGCGAGATGAGGCCCAATTCCGCTGAGGCGTCTCGAGGCTGATCACACCTCCCCTCTGGAACTTCGAAAGGGTCCTTCACACCCTTGGTGCAAATCAAGAAGTTCCCCGACCTAGCCGTCTCCACTCGAGAGGAATCACGTGGGTCCCGCCCACATCCAGAGGAGCCCCGTTTCCGCCTCGTAGCTCGAGATGAGGGATCCTTTCCCTGCTTGGTCGGGAAAGAGTTCCCGGCATTCCCGTCGCATCTCAAGAGGAGTCCCTCTCAACAGGAACGGCGAGAGGAGCTCCAGGGTCGTGCCACCATTCCAAGAGTCCCCCAGATGTCTCAGTCCATTCCAGAGGAACCTCTTTTCCCTTCACCGGCTCGTCTTTCACGCCGAGGATCGACTCACACGAAGGTGGCACGTGGCACAGCCCTGTGGGAAAGCCTCGTGGGAAAGCCTCGAGGGACAGCCTCGAGGGAAAGCCACAGATCCCTTGATCCACGTGACAGGAAGCGTGACACTACTGCTGCAGCTCGGGAGGAAAGCGCACGTGCATGCCCCCACTCGAGACGAGGCCTGACTCCCCTGGGGAGACTCAGAAGGACCCCAAGATCCATGGCAACACTGGAGAGGAATCCTCAGGTTCCGGCCCCGACTCCACACAAGGACTGAGGCCCCGGCATGGACGGGAGAGGAATCCCGAGAGGTCCCCTAGCAACTCGCATGGGGACTGGCCTTTCCTGAGGCCACCAGAGCGGGTCCCTGAGGTCCCCGTCGTACCTCGAGAAGACCTGCCGCAACTCGAGAAAATCCAGGAGGTTCTCCCCTCCAGGCGAGATGAGGCCCATTTCCGCTGAGGCGTCTCGAGGCTGATCACACCTCCCCTCTGGAACTTCCAAAGGGTCCTTCACACCCTTGGTGCAAATCAAGAAGTTCCCCGACATACCCGTCTCCACTCGAGAGGAATCACGAGGGTCCCGCCCACATCCAGAGGAGCCCCGTTTCCGCCTCGTAGCTCGAGATGAGGGATCCTTTCCCTGCTTCGTCGGGAAAGAGTTCCCGGCGTTCCCGTCGCATCTCAAGAGGAGGCCCTCTCAACAGGAACGGCGAGAGGAACTCCAGGGTCGTGCCACCATTCCAAGAGTCCCCCAGATGTCTCAGTCCATTCCAGAGGAACCTCTTTTCCCTTCACCGGCTCGTCTTTCACGCCGAGGATGGACTCACACCAAGGTGGCACGTGGCACAGCCCTGTGGGAAAGCCTCGTGGGAAAGCCTCGAGGGACAGCCTCGAGGCAAAGCCACAGATCCCTTGATCCACGTGACAGGAAGCGTGACACTACTGCTGCAGCTCGGGAGGAAAGCGCACGTGCATGCCCCCACTCGAGACGAGGCCTGACTCCCCTGGGGAGACTCAGAAGCACCCGAAGATCCATGGCAACACTGGAGAGGAATCCTCATGTTCCGGCCCCGACTCCACACAAGGACTGAGGCCACGGCTTGGACGGGAGAGGAATCCCGAGAGGTCCCCTAGAAACTCTCATGGGGACTGGCCTTTCCTGAGGCCACCAGAGCGGGTCCCTGAGGTCCCAGTCGTAACTCGAGAAGACCTGCCGCAACTCGAGAAAATCCAAGAGGTTCTCCCCACCAGGCGAGATGAGGCCCATTTCCGCTGAGGCGTCTCGAGGCTGATCACACCTCCCCTCTGGAACTTCCAAAGGGTCCTTCACACCCTTGGTGCAAATCAAGAAGTTCCCCGACATACCCGTCTCCACTCGAGAGGAATCACGAGGGTCCCGTCCGCATCCAGAGGAGCCCCATTTCCGTCTTGTAGCTCGAAATGAGGGATCCTTTCCCTGCTTCGTCGGGAAAGAGTTCCCGGCGTTCCCGTCGCATCTCAAGAGGAGGCTCTCTCAACAGGAACGGCGAGAGGAACTCCAGGGTCGTGCCACCATTCCAAGAGTCCCCCAGATGTCTCAGTCCATTCCAGAGGAACCTCTTTTCCCTTCACCGGCTCGTCTTTCACGCCGAGGATCGACTCACACCAAGGTGGCACGTGGCACAGACCTGTGGGAAAGCCTCGTGGGAAAGCCTCGAGGGAAAGCCACAGATCCCTTGATCCACGTGACAGGAAGCGTGACACTACTGCTGCAGCTCGGGAGGAAAGCGCACGTGCATGCCCCCACTCGAGACGAGGCCTGACTCCCCTGGGGAGACTCAGAAGCACCCCAAGATCCATGGCAACACTGGAGAGGAATCCTCAGGTTCCGGCCCCGACTCCACACAAGGACTGAGGCGCCGGCATTGACGGGAGAGGAATCCCGAGAGGTCCCCTAGCAACTCGCATGGGGACTGGCCTTTCCTGAGGCCACCAGAGCGGGTCCCTGAGGTCCCCGCCGTAACTCGAGAAGACCTGCCGCAACTCGAGAAAATCCAGGAGGTTCTCCCCTCCAGGCGAGATGAGGCCCATTTCCGCTGAGGCGTCTCGAGGCTGATCACACCTCCCCTCTGGAACTTCGAAAGGGTCCTTCACACCCTTGGTGCAAATCAAGAAGTTCCCCGACCTAGCTGTCTCCACTCGAGAGGAATCACGAGGGTCCCGCCCACATTCAGAGGAGCCCCGTTTCCGCCTCGTAGCTCGAGATGAGGGATCCTTTCCCTGCTTCGTCGGGAAAGAGTTCCCGGCCTTCCTGTCGCATCTCAAGAGGAGGCCCTCTCAACAGGAACGGCGAGAGGAACTCCAGGGTCGTGCCACCATTCCAAGAGTCCCCCAGATGTCTCAGTCCATTCCCGAGGAACCTCTTTTCCCTTCACCGGCTCGTCTTTCACGCCGAGGATCGACTCACACCAAGGTGGCACGTGGCACAGCCCTGTGGGAAAGCCTCGTGGGAAAGACTCGAGGGACAGCCTGGAGGGAAAGCCACAGATCCCTTGATCCACGTGACAGGAAGCGTGACACTACTGCTGCAGCTCGGGAGGAAAGCGCACGTGCATGCCCCCACTCGAGACGAGGCCTGACTCCCCTGGGGAGACTCAGAAGGACCCCAAGATCCATGGCAACACTGGAGAGGAATCCTCAGGTTCCGGCCCCGACTCCACACAAGGACTGAGGCCCCGGCATGGACGGGAGAGGAATCCCGAGAGGTCCCCTAGCAACTCGCATGGGGACTGGCCTTTCCTGAGGCCACCAGAGCGGGTCCCTGAGGTCCCCGTCGTACCTCGAGAAGACCTGCCGCAACTCGAGAAAATCCAGGAGGTTCTCCCCTCCAGGCGAGATGAGGCCCATTTCCGCTGAGGCGTCTCGAGGCTGATCACACCTCCCCTCTGGAACTTCGAAAGGGTCCTTCACACCCTTGGTGCAAATCAAGAAGTTCCCCGACATACCCGTCTCCACTCGAGAGGAATCACAAGGGTCCCGCCCACATCCAGAGGAGCCCCGTTTCCGCCTCGTAGCTCGAGATGAGGGATCCTTTCCCTGCTTCGTCGGGAAAGAGTTCCCGGCGTTCCCGTCGCATCTCAAGAGGAGGCCCTCTCAACAGGAACGGCGAGAGGAACTCCAGGGTCGTGCCACCATTCCAAGAGTCCCCCAGATGTCTCAGTCCATTCCAGAGGATCCTCTTTTCCCTTCACCGGCTCGACTTTCACGCCGAGGATCGACTCACACCAAGGTGGCACGTGGCACAGCCCTGTGGGAAAGCCTCGTGGGAAAGCCTCGAGGGACAGCCTCGAGGGAAAGCCACAGATCCCTTGATCCACGTGACAGGAAGCGTGACACTACTGCTGCAGCTCGGGAGGAAAGCGCACGTGCATGCCCCCACTCGAGACGAGGCCTGACTCCCCTGGGGAGACTCAGAAGCACCCCAAGATCCATGGCAACACTGGAGAGGAATCCTCAGGTTCCGGCCCCGACTCCACACAAGGACTGAGGCCCCGGCATGGACGGAAGAGGAATCCCGAGAGGTCCCCTAGCAACTCGCATGGGGACTGGCCTTTCCTGAGGCCAGCAGAGCGGGTCCCTGAGGTCCCCTTCGTAACTCGAGAAGACCTGCCGCAACTCGAGAAAATCCAGGAGGTTCTCCCCTCCAGGCGAGATGAGGCCCATTTCCGATGAGGCGTCTCGAGGCTGATCACACCTCACCTCTGGAACTTCGAAAGGGTCCTTCACACCCTTGGTGCAAATCAAGAAGTTCCCCGACCTAGCCGTCTCCACTCGAGAGGAATCACGAGGGTCCCGCCCACATCCAGAGGAGCCCCGTTTCCGCCTCGTAGCTCGAGATGAGGGATCCTTTCCCTGCTTCGTCGGGAAAGAGTTCCCGGCATTCCCGTCGCATCTCAAGAGGAGGCCCTCTCAACAGGAACGGCGAGAGGAACTCCAGGGTCGTGCCACCATTCCAAGAGTCCCCCAGATGTCTCAGTCCATTCCAGAGGATCCTCTTTTCCCTTCACCGGCTCGTCTTTCACGCCGAGGATCGACTCCCACCAAGGTGTCACGTGGCACAGCCCTGTGGGAAAGCCTTGTGGGAAAGCCTCGAGGGACAGCCTCGAGGGAAAGCCACAGATCCCTTGATCCACGTGACAGGAAGCGTGACACTACTGCTGCAGCTCGGGAGGAAAGCGCACGTGCATGCCCCCACTCGAGACGAGGCCTGACTCCCCTGGGGAGACTCAGAAGCACCCCAAGATCCATGGCAACACTGGAGAGGAATCCTCAGGTTCCGGCCCCGACTCCACACAAGGACTGAGGCCACGGCATGGACGGGAGAGGAATCCCGAGAGGTCCCCTAGCATCTCGCATGGGGACTGGCCTTTCCTGAGGCCACCAGAGCGGGTCCCTGAGGTCCCCGTCGTAACTCGAGAAGACCTGCCGCAACTCGAGAAAATCCAGGAGGTTCTCCCCTCCAGGCGAGATGAGGCTCATTTCCGCTGAGGCGTCTCGAGGCTGATTACACCTCCCCTCTGGAACTTCGAAAGGGTCCTTCACACCCTTGGTGCAAATCAAGAAGTTCCCTGACATACCCGTCTCCACTCGAGAGGAATCACGAGGGTCCCGTCCACATCCAGAGGAGCCCCGTTTCCGCCTCGTAGCTCGAAATGAGGGATCCTTTCCCTGCTTCGTCGGGAAAGAGTTCCCGGCGTTCCCGTCGCATCTCAAGAGGAGGCCCTCTCAACAGGAACGGCGAGAGGAACTCCAGGGTCGTGCCACCATTCCAAGAGTCCCCCAGATGTCTCAGTCCATTCCAGAGGAACCTCTTTTCCCTTCACCGGCTCGTCTTTCACGCCGAGGATCGACTCACACCAAGGTGGCACGTGGCACAGACCTGTGGGAAAGCCTCGTGGGAAAGCCTCGAGGGAAAGCCACAGATCCCTTGATCCACGTGACAGGAAGCGTGACACTACTGCTGCAGCTCGGGAGGAAAGCGCACGTGCATGCCCCCACTCGAGACGAGGCCTGACTCCCCTGGGGAGACTCAGAAGCACCCCAAGATCCATGGCAACACTGGAGAGGAATCCTCAGGTTCCGGCCCCGACTCCACACAAGGACTGAGGCCCCGGCATGGACGGGAGAGGAATCCCGAGAGGTCCCCTAGCAACTCGCATGGGGACTGGCCTTTCCTGAGGCCACCAGAGCGGGTCCCTGTGGTCCCCGTCGTAACTCGAGAAGACCTGCCGCAACTCGAGAAAATCCAGGAGGTTCTCCCCTCCAGGCGAGATGAGGCCCATTTCCGCTGAAGCGTCTCGAGGCTGATCACACCTCCCCTCTGGAACTTCGAAAGGGTCCTTCACACCCTTGGTGCAAATCAAGAAGTTCCCCGACATACCCGTCTCCACTCGAGAGGAATCACGTGGGTCCCGCCCACATCCAGAGGAGCCCCCTTTCCGCCTCGTAGCTCGAGATGAGGGATCCTTTCCCTGCTTCGTCGGGAAAGAGTTCCCGGCGTTCCCGTCGCATCTCAAAAGGAGGCCCTCTCAACAGGAACGGCGAGAGGAACTCCAGGGAGGTGCCACCATTCCAAGAGTCCCCCAGATGTCTCAGTCCATTCCAGAGGAACCTCTTTTCCCTTCACCGGCTCGTCTTTCACGCCGAGGATCGACTCACACCAAGGTGGCACGTGGCACAGCCCTGTGGGAAAGCCTCGTGGGAAAGCCTCGAGGGACAGCCTCGAGGGAAAGCCACAGATCCCTTGATCCACGTGACAGGAAGCGTGACACTACTGCTGCAGCTCGGGAGGAAAGCGCACGTGCATGCCCCCACTCGAGACGAGGCCTGACTCCCCTGGGGAGACTCAGAAGCACCCCAAGATCCATGGCAACACTGGAGAGGAATCCTCAGGTTCCGGCCCCGACTCCACACAAGGACTGAGGCCACGGCATGGATGGGAGAGGAATCCCGAGAGGTCCCCTAGAAACTCGCATGGGGACTGGCCTTTCCTGAGGCCACCAGAGCGGGTCCCTGAGGTCCCCGTCGTACCTCGAGAAGACCTGCCGCAACTCGAGAAAATCCAGGAGGTTCTCCCCTCCAGGCGAGATGAGGCCCATTTCCGCTGAGGCGTCTCGAGGCTGATCACACCTCCCCTCTGGAACTTCGAAAGGGTCCTTCACACCCTTGGTGCAAATCAAGAAGTTCCCCGACATACCCGTCTCCACTCGAGAGGAATCACGAAGGTCCCGTCCACATCCAGAGGAGCCCCATTTCCGCCTGGTAGCTCGAAATGAGGGATCCTTTCCCTGCTTCGTCGGGAAAGAGTTCCCGGCGTTCCCGTCGCATCTCAAGAGGAGGCCCTCTCAACAGGAACGGCGAGAGGAACTCCAGGGTCGTGCCACCATTCCAAGAGTCCCCCAGATGTCTCAGTCCATTCCAGAGGAACCTCTTTTCCCTTCACCGGCTCGTCTTTCACGCCGAGGATCGACTCACACCAAGGTGGCACGTGGCACAGACCTGTGGGAAAGCCTCGTGGGATAGCCTCGAGGGAAAGCCACAGATCCCTTGATCCACGTGACAGGAAGCGTGACACTACTGCTGCAGCTCGGGAGGAAAGCGCACGTGCATGCCCCCACTCGAGACGAGGCCTGACTCCCCTGGGGAGACTCAGAAGCACCCCAAGATCCATGGCAACACTGGAGAGGAATCCTCAGGTTCCGGCCCCGACTCCACACAAGGACTGAGGCCCCGGCATGGACGGGAGAGGAATCCCGAGAGGTCCCCTAGGAACTCGCATGGGGACTGGCCTTTCCTGAGGCCACCAGAGCGGGTCCCTGAGGTCCCCGTCGTACCTCGAGAAGACCTGCCGCAACTCGAGAAAATCCAGGAGGTTCTCCCCTCCAGGCGAGATGAGGCCCATTTCCGCTGAGGCGTCTCGAGGCTGATCACACCTCCCCTCTGGAACTTCGAAAGGTTCCTTCACACCCTTGGTGCAAATCAAGAAGTTCCCCGACATACCCGTCTCCACTCGAGAGGAATCACGAGGGTCCCGCCCACATCCAGAGGAGCCCCGTTTCCGCCTCGTAGCTCGAGATGAGGGATCCTTTCCCTGCTTCGTCGGGAAAGAGTTCCCGGCGTTCCCGTCGCATCTCAAGAGGAGGCCCTCTCAACAGGAACGGCGAGAGGAACTCCAGGGTCGTGCCACCATTCCAAGAGTCCCCCAGATGTCTCAGTCCATTCCAGAGGATCCTCTTTTCCCTTCACCGGCTCGACTTTCACGCCGAGGATCGACTCACACCAAGGTGGCACGTGGCACAGCCCTGTGGGAAAGCCTCGTGGGAAAGCCTCGAGGGACAGCCTCGAGGGAAAGCCACAGATCCCTTGATCCACGTGACAGGAAGCGTGACACTACTGCTGCAGCTCGGGAGGAAAGCGCACGTGCATGCCCCCCCTCGAGACGAGGCCTGACTCCCCTGGGGAGACTCAGAAGCACCCCAAGATCCATGGCAACACTGGAGAGGAATCCTCAGGTTCCGGCCCCGACTCCACACAAGGACTGAGGCCCCGGCATGGACGGAAGAGGAATCCCGAGAGGTCCCCTAGCAACTCGCATGGGGACTGGCCTTTCCTGAGGCCACCAGAGCGGGTCCCTGAGGTCCCCGTCGTAACTCGAGAAGACCTGCCGCAACTCGAGAAAATCCAGGAGGTTCTCCCCTCCAGGCGAGATGAGGCTCATTTCCGCTGAGGCGTCTCGAGGCTGATTACACCTCCCCTCTGGAACTTCGAAAGGGTCCTTCACACCCTTGGTGCAAATAAAGAAGTTCCCCGACATACCCGTCTCCACTCGAGAGGAATCACGAGGGTCCCGTCCACATCCAGAGGAGCCCCGTTTCCGCCTCGTAGCTCGAAATGAGGGATCCTTTCCCTGCTTCGTCGGGAAAGAGTTCCCGGCGTTCCCGTCGCATCTCAAGAGGAGGCCCTCTCAACAGGAAAGGCGAGAGGAACTCCAGGGTCGTGCCACCATTCCAAGAGTCCCCCAGATGTCTCAGTCCATTCCAGAGGAACCTCTTTTCCCTTCACCGGCTCGTCTTTCACGCCGAGGATCGACTCACACCAAGGTGGCACGTGGCACAGACCTGTGGGAAAGCCTCGTGGGAAAGCCTCGAGGGAAAGCCACAGATCCCTTGATCCACGTGACAGGAAGCGTGACACTACTGCTGCAGCTCGGGAGGAAAGCGCACGTGCATGCCCCCACTCGAGACGAGGCCTGACTCCCCTGGGGAGACTCAGAAGCACCCCAAGATCCATGGCAACACTGGAGAGGAATCCTCAGGTTCCGGCCCCGACTCCACACAAGGACTGAGGCCCCGGCATGGACGGGAGAGGAATCCCGAGAGGTCCCCTAGGAACTCGCATGGGGACTGGCCTTTCCTGAGGCCACCAGAGCGGGTCCCTGAGGTCCCCGTCGTACCTCGAGAAGACCTGCCGCAACTCGAGAAAATCCAGGAGGTTCTCCCCTCCAGGCGAGATGAGGCCCATTTCTGCTGAGGCGTCTCGAGGCTGATCACACCTCACCTCTGGAACTTCGAAAGGGTCCTTCACACCCTTGGTGCAAATCAAGAAGTTCCCCGACCTAGCCGTCTCCACTCGAGAGGAATCACGAGGGTCCCGCCCACATCCAGAGGAGCCCCGTTTCCGCCTCGTAGCTCGAGATGACGGATCCTTTCCCTGCTTCGTCGGGAAAGAGTTCCCGGCGTTCCCGTCGCATCTCAAGAGGAGGCCCTCTCAACAGGAACGGCGAGAGGAACTCCAGGGTCGTGCCACCATTCCAAGAGTCCCCCAGATGTCTCAGTCCATTCCAGGGGAAACTCTTTTCCCTTCACCGGCTCGTCTTTCACGCCGAGGATCGACTCACACCAAGGTGGCACGTGGCACAGCCCTGTGGGAAATCCTCGTGGGAAAGCCTCGAGGGACAGCCTCGAGGGAAAGCCACAGATCCCTTGATCCACGTGACAGGAAGCGTGACACTACTGCTGCAGCTCGGGAGGAAAGCGCACGTGCATGCCCCCACTCGAGACGAGGCCTGACTCCCCTGGGGAGACTCAGAAGCACCCCAAGATCCATGGCAACACTGGAGAGGAATCCTCAGGTTCCGGCCCCGACTCCACACAAGGACTGAGGCCCCGGCATGGACGGGAGAGGAATCCCGAGAGGTCCCCTAGCAACTCGCATGGGGACTGGCCTTTCCTGAGGCCACAAGAGCGGGTCCCTGAGGTCCCCGTCGTAACTCGAGAAGACCTGCCGCAACTCGAGAAAATCCAGGAGGTTCTCCCCTCCAGGCGAGATGAGGCCCATTTCCGCTGAGGCGTCTCGAGGCTGATCACACCTCCCCTCTGGAACTTCGAAAGGGTCCTTCACACCCTTGGTGCAAATCAAGAAGTTCCCCGACATACCCGTCTCCACTCGACAGGAATCACGAGGGTCCCGCCCACATCCAGAGGAGCCCCGTTTCCGCCTCGTAGCTCGAGATGAGGGATCCTTTCCCTGCTTCGTCGGGAAAGAGTTCCCGGCGTTCCCGTCGCATCTCAAGAGGAGGCCCTCTCAACAGGAACGGCGAGAGGAACTCCAGGGTCGTGCCACCATTTCAAGAGTCCCCCAGATGTCTCAGTCCATTCCAGAGGAACCTCTTTTCCCTTCACTGGCTCGTCTTTCACGCCGAGGATCGACTCACACCAAGGTGGCACGTGGCACAGCCCTGTGGGAAAGCCTTGTGGGAAAGCCTCGAGGGACAGCCTCGAGGGAAAGCCACAGATCCCTTGATCCACGTGACAGGAAGCGTGACACTACTGCTGCAGCTCGGGAGGAAAGCGCACGTGCATGTCCCCACTCGAGACGAGGCCTGACTCCCCTGGGGAGACTCAGAAGCACCCCAAGATCCATGGCAACACTGGAGAGGAATCCTCAGGTTCCGGCCCCGACTCCACACAAGGACTGAGGCCCCGGCATGGACGGGAGAGGAATCCCGAGAGGTCCCCTAGCAACTCGCATGGGGACTGGCCTTTCCTGAGGCCACCAGAGCGGGTCCCTGAGGTTCACGTCGTAACTCGAGAAGACCTGCCGCAACTCGAGAAAATCCGGAAGTTCTCCCCTCCAGGCGAGATAAGGCCCATTTCTGCTGCGGCGTCTCGAGGCTGATCACAACTCACCTCTGGAACTTCGAAAGGGTCCTTCACACCCTTGGTGTAAATCAAAAAGTTCCCCGACATACCCGTCTTCACTCGAGAGGAATCACGAGGGTCCCGCCCATATCCAGACGAGCCCCGTTTCCGCCTCGTCGCTCGAGATGAGGGATCCTTTCCTTGCTTCGTCGGGAAAGAGTTCCCGGCGTTCCCGTCGCACCTCAAGAGGAGGCCCTCTCAACAGGAACGGCGAGAGGAACTCCAGGGTCGTGCCACCATTCCAAGAGTCCCCCAGATGTCTCAGTCCATTCCAGAGGAACCTCTTTTCCCTTCACCGGCTCGTCTTTCACGCCGAGGATCGACTCACACCAAGGTGGCACGTGGCACAGCCCTGTGGGAAAGCCTCGTGGGAAAGCCTCGAGGGACAGCCTCGAGGGAAAGCCACGATTCCTTGATCCACGTGACAGGAAGCGTGACACTACTGCTGCAGCTCGGGAGGAAAGCGCACGTGTATGCCCCCACTCGAGACGAGGCCTGACTCCCCTGGGGAGACTCAGAAGCACCCCAAGATCCATGGCAACACTGGAGAGGAATCCTCAGGTTCCGGCCCCGACTCCACACAAGGACTGAGGCCCCGGCATGGATGGGAGAGGAATCCCGAGAGGTCCCCTAGCAACTCGCATGGGGACTGGCCTTTCCTGAGGCCACCAGAGCGGGTCCCTGTGGTCCCCGTCGTAACTCGAGAAGACCTGCCGCAACTCGAGAAAATCCAGGAGGTTCTCCCATCCAGGCGAGATGAGGCCCATTTCCGCTGAGGCGTCTCGAGGCTGATCACACCTCACCTCTGGAACTTCGAAAGGGTCCTTCACACCCTTGCTGCAAATCAAGAAGTTCCCCGACATACCCGTCTCCACTCGAGAGGAATCACGAGGGTCCCGCCCACATCCAGAGGAGCCCCGTTTCCGCCTCGTAGCTAGAGATGAGGGATCCTTTCCCTGCTTCGTCGGGAAAGAGTTCCCGGCGTTTCCGTCGCATCTCAAGAGGAGGCCCTCTCAACAGGAACGGCGAGAGGAACTCCAGGGTAGTGCCACCATTCCAAGAGTCCCCCAGATGTCTCAGTCCATTCCAGAGGAACCTCTTTTCCCTTCACCGGCTCGTCTTTCACGCCGAGGATCGACTCACACCAAGGTGGCACGTGGCACAGCCCTGTGGGAAAGCCTCGTGGGAAAGCCTCGAGGGACAGCCTCGAGGGAAAGCCACAGATCCCTTGATCCACGTGACAGGAAGCGTGACACTACTGCTGCAGCTCGGGAGGAAAGCGCACGTGCATGCCCCCCCTCGAGACGAGGCCTGACTCCCCTGGGGAGACTCAGAAGCACCCCAAGATCCATGGCAACACTGGAGAGGAATCCTCAGGTTCCGGCCCCGACTCCACACAAGGACTGAGGCCCCGGCATGGACGGAAGAGGAATCCCGAGAGGTCCCCTAGCAACTCGCATGGGGACTGGCCTTTCCTGAGGCCACCAGAGCGGGTCCCTGAGGTCCCCGTCGTAACTCGAGAAGACCTGCCGCAACTCGAGAAAATCCAGGAGGTTCTCCCCTCCAGGCGAGATGAGGCTCATTTCCGCTGAGGCGTCTCGAGGCTGATTACACCTCCCCTCTGGAACTTCGAAAGGGTCCTTCACACCCTTGGTGCAAATAAAGAAGTTCCCCGACATACCCGTCTCCACTCGAGAGGAATCACGAGGGTCCCGTCCACATCCAGAGGAGCCCCGTTTCCGCCTCGTAGCTCGAAATGAGGGATCCTTTCCCTGCTTCGTCGGGAAAGAGTTCCCGGCGTTCCCGTCGCATCTCAAGAGGAGGCCCTCTCAACAGGAAAGGCGAGAGGAACTCCAGGGTCGTGCCACCATTCCAAGAGTCCCCCAGATGTCTCAGTCCATTCCAGAGGAACCTCTTTTCCCTTCACCGGCTCGTCTTTCACGCCGAGGATCGACTCACACCAAGGTGGCACGTGGCACAGACCTGTGGGAAAGCCTCGTGGGAAAGCCTCGAGGGAAAGCCACAGATCCCTTGATCCACGTGACAGGAAGCGTGACACTACTGCTGCAGCTCGGGAGGAAAGCGCACGTGCATGCCCCCACTCGAGACGAGGCCTGACTCCCCTGGGGAGACTCAGAAGCACCCCAAGATCCATGGCAACACTGGAGAGGAATCCTCAGGTTCCGGCCCCGACTCCACACAAGGACTGAGGCCCCGGCATGGACGGGAGAGGAATCCCGAGAGGTCCCCTAGGAACTCGCATGGGGACTGGCCTTTCCTGAGGCCACCAGAGCGGGTCCCTGAGGTCCCCGTCGTACCTCGAGAAGACCTGCCGCAACTCGAGAAAATCCAGGAGGTTCTCCCCTCCAGGCGAGATGAGGCCCATTTCCGCTGAGGCGTCTCGAGGCTGATCACACCTCACCTCTGGAACTTCGAAAGGGTCCTTCACACCCTTGGAGCAAATCAAGAAGTTCCCCGACCTAGCCGTCTCCACTCGAGAGGAATCACGAGGGTCCCGCCCACACCCAGAGGAGCCCCGTTTCCGCCTCGTAGCTCGAGATGAGGGATCCTTTCCCTGCTTCGTCGGGAAAGAGTTCCCGGCATTCCCGTCGCATCTCAAGAGGAGGCCCTCTCAACAGGAACGGCGAGAGGAACTCCAGGGTCGTGCCACCATTCCAAGAGTCCCCCAGATGTCTCAGTCCATTCCAGAGGAACCTCTTTTCCCTTCACCGGCTCGTCTTTCACGCCGATGATCGACTCCCACCAAGGTGGCACGTGGCACAGCCCTGTGGGAAAGCCTCGTGGGAAAGCCTCGAGGGACAGCCTCGAGGGAAAGCCACAGATCCCTTGATCCACGTGACAGGAAGCGTGACACTACTACTGAAGCTCGGGAGGAAAGCGCACGTGCATGCCCCAACTCGAGACGAGGCCTGACTCCCCTGGGGAGACTCAGAAGCACCCCAAGATCCATGGCAACACTGGAGAGGAATCCTCAGGTTCCGGCCCCGACTCCACACAAGGACTGAGGCCCCGGCATGGACGGGAGAGGAATCCCGAGAGGTCCCCTAGCAACTCGCATGGGGACTGGCCTTTCCTGAGGCCTCCAGAGCGGGTCCCTGAGGTCCCCGTCGTAACGCGAGAAGACCTGCCGCAACTCGAGAAAATCCAGGAGGTTCTCCCCTCCAGGCGAGATGAGGCCCATTTCTGCTGAGGCGTCTCGAGGCTGATCACACCTCACCTCTGGAACTTCGAAAGGGTCCTTCACACCCTTGGTGCAAATCAAGAAGTTCCCCGACCTAGCCGTCTCCACTCGAGAGGAATCACGAGGGTCCCGCCCACATCCAGAGGAGCCCCGTTTCCGCCTCGTAGCTCGAGATGACGGATCCTTTCCCTGCTTCGTCGGGAAAGAGTTCCCGGCGTTCCCGTCGCATCTCAAGAGGAGGCCCTCTCAACAGGAACGGCGAGAGGAACTCCAGGGTCGTGCCACCATTCCAAGAGTCCCCCAGATGTCTCAGTCCATTCCAGGGGAAACTCTTTTCCCTTCACCGGCTCGTCTTTCACGCCGAGGATCGACTCACACCAAGGTGGCACGTGGCACAGCCCTGTGGGAAATCCTCGTGGGAAAGCCTCGAGGGACAGCCTCGAGGGAAAGCCACAGATCCCTTGATCCACGTGACAGGAAGCGTGACACTACTGCTGCAGCTCGGGAGGAAAGCGCACGTGCATGCCCCCACTCGAGACGAGGCCTGACTCCCCTGGGGAGACTCAGAAGCACCCCAAGATCCATGGCAACACTGGAGAGGAATCCTCAGGTTCCGGCCCCGACTCCACACAAGGACTGAGGCCCCGGCATGGACGGGAGAGGAATCCCGAGAGGTCCCCTAGCAACTCGCATGGGGACTGGCCTTTCCTGAGGCCACAAGAGCGGGTCCCTGAGGTCCCCGTCGTAACTCGAGAAGACCTGCCGCAACTCGAGAAAATCCAGGAGGTTCTCCCCTCCAGGCGAGATGAGGCCCATTTCCGCTGAGGCGTCTCGAGGCTGATCACACCTCCCCTCTGGAACTTCGAAAGGGTCCTTCACACCCTTGGTGCAAATCAAGAAGTTCCCCGACATACCCGTCTCCACTCGACAGGAATCACGAGGGTCCCGCCCACATCCAGAGGAGCCCCGTTTCCGCCTCGTAGCTCGAGATGAGGGATCCTTTCCCTGCTTCGTCGGGAAAGAGTTCCCGGCGTTCCCGTCGCATCTCAAGAGGAGGCCCTCTCAACAGGAACGGCGAGAGGAACTCCAGGGTCGTGCCACCATTTCAAGAGTCCCCCAGATGTCTCAGTCCATTCCAGAGGAACCTCTTTTCCCTTCACTGGCTCGTCTTTCACGCCGAGGATCGACTCACACCAAGGTGGCACGTGGCACAGCCCTGTGGGAAAGCCTTGTGGGAAAGCCTCGAGGGACAGCCTCGAGGGAAAGCCACAGATCCCTTGATCCACGTGACAGGAAGCGTGACACTACTGCTGCAGCTCGGGAGGAAAGCGCACGTGCATGTCCCCACTCGAGACGAGGCCTGACTCCCCTGGGGAGACTCAGAAGCACCCCAAGATCCATGGCAACACTGGAGAGGAATCCTCAGGTTCCGGCCCCGACTCCACACAAGGACTGAGGCCCCGGCATGGACGGGAGAGGAATCCCGAGAGGTCCCCTAGCAACTCGCATGGGGACTGGCCTTTCCTGAGGCCACCAGAGCGGGTCCCTGAGGTTCACGTCGTAACTCGAGAAGACCTGCCGCAACTCGAGAAAATCCGGAAGTTCTCCCCTCCAGGCGAGATAAGGCCCATTTCTGCTGCGGCGTCTCGAGGCTGATCACAACTCACCTCTGGAACTTCGAAAGGGTCCTTCACACCCTTGGTGTAAATCAAAAAGTTCCCCGACATACCCGTCTTCACTCGAGAGGAATCACGAGGGTCCCGCCCATATCCAGACGAGCCCCGTTTCCGCCTCGTCGCTCGAGATGAGGGATCCTTTCCTTGCTTCGTCGGGAAAGAGTTCCCGGCGTTCCCGTCGCACCTCAAGAGGAGGCCCTCTCAACAGGAACGGCGAGAGGAACTCCAGGGTCGTGCCACCATTCCAAGAGTCCCCCAGATGTCTCAGTCCATTCCAGAGGAACCTCTTTTCCCTTCACCGGCTCGTCTTTCACGCCGAGGATCGACTCACACCAAGGTGGCACGTGGCACAGCCCTGTGGGAAAGCCTCGTGGGAAAGCCTCGAGGGACAGCCTCGAGGGAAAGCCACGATTCCTTGATCCACGTGACAGGAAGCGTGACACTACTGCTGCAGCTCGGGAGGAAAGCGCACGTGTATGCCCCCACTCGAGACGAGGCCTGACTCCCCTGGGGAGACTCAGAAGCACCCCAAGATCCATGGCAACACTGGAGAGGAATCCTCAGGTTCCGGCCCCGACTCCACACAAGGACTGAGGCCCCGGCATGGATGGGAGAGGAATCCCGAGAGGTCCCCTAGCAACTCGCATGGGGACTGGCCTTTCCTGAGGCCACCAGAGCGGGTCCCTGTGGTCCCCGTCGTAACTCGAGAAGACCTGCCGCAACTCGAGAAAATCCAGGAGGTTCTCCCATCCAGGCGAGATGAGGCCCATTTCCGCTGAGGCGTCTCGAGGCTGATCACACCTCACCTCTGGAACTTCGAAAGGGTCCTTCACACCCTTGCTGCAAATCAAGAAGTTCCCCGACATACCCGTCTCCACTCGAGAGGAATCACGAGGGTCCCGCCCACATCCAGAGGAGCCCCGTTTCCGCCTCGTAGCTAGAGATGAGGGATCCTTTCCCTGCTTCGTCGGGAAAGAGTTCCCGGCGTTTCCGTCGCATCTCAAGAGGAGGCCCTCTCAACAGGAACGGCGAGAGGAACTCCAGGGTCGTGCCACCATTCCAAGAGTCCCCCAGATGTCTCAGTCCATTCCAGAGGAACCTCTTTTCCCTTCACCGGCTCGTCTTTCACGCCGAGGATCGACTCACACCAAGGTGGCACGTGGCACAGCCCTGTGGGAAAGCCTCGTGGGAAAGCCTCGAGGGACAGCGTCGAGGGAAAGCCACAGATCCCTTGATCCACGTGACAGGAAGCGTGACACTACGGCTGCAGCTCGGGAGGACAGCGCACGTGCATGCCCCCGCTCGAGACGAGGCCTGACTCCCCTGGGGAGACTCAGAAGCACCCCAAGATCCATGGCAACACAGGAGAGGAATCCTCAGGTTCCGGCCCCGACTCCACACAAGGACTGAGGCCCTGGCATGGACGGGAGAGGAATCCCGAGAGGGCCCCGAGCAACTCGCATGGGGAGTGGTCTTTCCTGAGGCCACCAGAGCGGGTCCCTGAGGTCCCTGTCGTAACTCGAGAAGACCTGCCGCAACTCGAGAAAATCCAGGAGGTTCTCCCATCCAGGCGAGATGAGGCCCATTTCCGCTGAGGCGTCTCGAGGCTGATCACACCTCACCTCTGGAACTTCGAAAGGGTCCTTCACACCCTTGGTGCAAATCAAGAAGTTCCCCGACATACCCGTCTCCACTCGAGGGGAATCACGAGGGTCCCGCCCACATCCAGAGGAGCCCCGTTTCCGCCTCGTAGCTCGAGATGAGGGATCCTTTCCCTGCTTCGTCGGGAAAAAGTTCCCGGCGTTCCCGTCGCATCTCAAGAGGAGGCCCTCACAACAGGAACGGAGAGAGGAACTCCAGGGTCGTGCCACCATTCCAAGAGTCCCCCAGATGTCTCAGTCCATTCCAGAGGAACCTCTTTTCCCTTCACCGTCTCGTCTTTCACGCCAAGGATCGACTCACACCAAGGTGGCACGTGGCACAGCCCTGTGGGAAAGCCTCGTGGGAAAGCCTCGAGGGACAGCCTCGAGGGAAAGCCACAGATCCCTTGATCCACGTGACAGGAAGCGTGACACTACTGCTGCAGCTCGGGAGGAAAGCGCACGTGCATGCCCCCACTCGAGACGAGGCCTGACTCCCCTGGGGAGACTCAGAAGCACCCCAAGATCCATGGCAACACTGGAGAGGAATCCTCAGGTTCCGGCCCCGACTCCACACAAGGACTGAGGCCCCGGCATGGACGGGAGAGGAATCCCGAGAGGTCCCCTAGCAACTCGCATGGGGACTGGCCTTTCCTGAGGCCACCAGAGCGGGTCCCTGTGGTCCCCGTCGTAACTCGAGAAGACCTGCCGCAACTCGAGAAAATCCAGGAGGTTCTCCCATCCAGGCGAGATGAGGCCCATTTCTGCTGAGGCGTCTCGAGGCTGATCACATCTCACCTCTGGAACTTCGAAAGGCTCCTTCACACCCTTGGTGCAAATCAAGAAGTTCCCCGACCTACCCGTCTCCACTCGAGAGGAATCACGAGGGTCCCGCCCACATCCAGAGGAGCCCCGTTTCCGCCTCGTAGCTCGAGATGAGGGATCCTTTCCCTGCTTCGTCGGGAAAGAGTTCCCGGCGTTCCCGTCGCATCTCAAGAGGAGGCCCTCTCAACAGGAACGGCGAGAGGAACTCCAGGGTCGTGCCACCATTCCAAGAGTCCCCCAGATGTCTCAGTCCATTCCAGAGGAACCTCTTTTCCCTTCACCGGCTCGTCTTTCACGCCGAGGATCGACTCACACCAAGGTGGCACGTGGCACAGCCCTGTGGGAAAGCCTCGTGGGAAAGCCTCGAGGGACAGCCTCGAGGGAAAGCCACAGATCCCTTGATCCACGTGACAGGAAGCGTGACACTACTGCTGCAGCTCGGGAGGAAAGCGCAAGTGCATGTCCCCACTCGAGACGAGGCCTGACTCCCCTGGGGAGACTCAGAAGCACCCCAAGATCCATGGCAACACTTTAGAGGAATCCTCAGGTTCCAGCCCCGATTCCACACAAGGACTGAGGCCCCGGCATGGACGGGAGAGGAATCCCGAGAGGTCCCCTAGCAACTCGCATGGGGACTGGCCTTTCCTGAGGCCACCAGAGCGGGTCCCTGAGGTCCCCTCGAGAAGACCTGCCGCAACTCGAGAAAATCCAGGAGGTTCTCCCCTCCAAGCGAGATGAGGCCCATTTCCGCTGAGGCGTCTTGAGGCTGATCACACCTCACCTCTGGAACTTCGAAAGGGTCCTTCACACCCTTGCTGCAAATCAAGAAGTTCCCCGACATACCCGTCTCCACTCGAGAGGAATCACGAGGGTCCCGCCCACATCCAGAGGAGCCCCGTTTCCGCCTCGTAGCTCGAGATGAGGGATCCTTTCCCTGCTTCGTCGGGAAAGAGTTCCCGGCGTTTCCGTCGCATCTCAAGAGGAGGCCCTCTCAACAGGAACGGCGAGAGGAACTCCAGGGTCGTGCCACCATTCCAAGAGTCCCCCAGATGTCTCAGTCCATTCCAGAGGAACCTCTTTTCCCTTCACCGGCTCGTCTTTCACGCCGAGGATCGACTCACACCAAGGTGGCACGTGGCACAGCCCTGTGGGAAAGCCTCGTGGGAAAGCCTCGAGGGACAGCGTCGAGGGAAAGCCACAGATCCCTTGATCCACGTGACAGGAAGCGTGACACTACGGCTGCAGCTCGGGAGGAAAGCGCACGTGCATGCCCCCGCTCGAGACGAGGCCTGACTCCCCTGGGGAGACTCAGAAGCACCCCAAGATCCATGGCAACACAGGAGAGGAATCCTCAGGTTCCGGCCCCGACTCCACACAAGGACTGAGGCCCTGGCATGGACGGGAGAGGAATCCCGAGAGGTCCCCTAGCAACTCGCATGGGGACTGGCCTTTCCTGAGGCCACCAGAGCGGGTCCCTGAGGTCCCCGTCGTAACTCGAGAAGACCTGCCGCAACTCGAGAAAATCCAGGAGGTTCTCCCCTCCAGGCGAAATGAGGCCCATTTCTGCTGAGGCATCTCGAGGCTGATCACACCTCACCTCTGGAACGTCGCAAGGGTCCTTCACACCCTTGGTGCAAATCAAGAAGTTCCCCGACATACCCGTCTCCACTCGAGAGGAAACACGAGGGTCCCGCCCACATCCAGAGGAGCCCCGTTTCCGCCTCGTAGCTCGAGATGAGGAATCCTTTCCCTACTTCGGCGCGAAAGAGTTCCCGACGTTCCCGTCGCATCTCAAGAGGAGGCCCTCTCAACAGGAACAGCGAGAGGAACTCCAGGGTCGTGCCACCATTCCAAGAGTCCCCCAGATGTCTCAGTCCATTCCAGAGGAACCTCTTTTCCCTTCACAGGCTCGTCTTTCAAGCCAAGGATCGACTCACACCAAGGTGGCACGTGGCACAGCCCTGTGGGAAAGCCTCGTGGGCAAGCCTCGAGCGAAAGCCTCGAGGGAAACCACAGATCCCTTGATCCACGTGACAGGAAGCATGACACTACTGCTGCCGCTCGGGAGGAAAGCGCACGTGCATGCCCCAACGCGAGACGAGGCCTGACTCCCCTGGGGAGACTCAGAATCACCCCAAGATCCATGGCAACACTGGAGAGGAATCCTCAGTTTCCGTCCCCGACTCCACACAAGGTGTTAGGCTCCGGAATGGACGGGAGAGGAATCCCGAGATGGCCTCTAGCAACTCGCACGGGGACTGGCCTTTCCTGGGGCCACCAGAGCAGGTCCCTGAGGTCCCCGTAGTAACTCGAGAAGACCTGCCGCAACTCGAGAAAATCCAGGAGGTTCTCCCCTCCAGGCGAGATGAGGCCCATTTCCGCTGAGGCGTCTCGAGGCTGATCACACCTCACCTCTGGAACTTCGAAAGGCTCCTTCACACCCTTGGTGCAAATCAAGAAGTTCCCCGACATACCCGTCTCCACTCGAGGGGAATCACGAGGGTCCCGACCACATCCAGAGGAGCCCCGTTTCCGCCTCGTAGCTCGAGATGAGGGATCCTTTCCCTGCTTCGTCGGGAAAGAGTTCCCGGCGTTCCTGTCGCATCTCAAGAGGAGGCCCTCTCAACAGGAACGGCGAGAGGAACTCCAGGGTCGTGCCACCATTCCAAGAGTCCCCCAGATGTCTCAGTCCATTCCAGAGGAAACTCTTTTCCCTTCACCGGCTCGTCTTTCACGCCGAGGATCGACTCACACCAAGGTGGCACGTGGCACAGCCCTGTGGGAAAGCCTCGTGGGAAAGCCTCGAGGGACAGCCTCGAGGGAAAGCCACAGATCCCTTGATCCACGTGACAGGAAGCGTGACACTACTGCTGCAGCTCGGGAAGAAAGCGCACGTGCATGCCCCCACTCGAGACGAGGCCTGACTCCCCTGGGGAGACTCAGAAGCACCCCAAGATCCATGGCAACACTGGAGAGGAATCCTCAGGTTCCGGCCCCGACTCCACACAAGGACTGAGGCCCCGGCATGGACGGGAGAGGAATCCCGAGAGGTCCCCTAGCAACTCGCATGGGGACTGGCCTTTCCTGAGGCCACCAGAGCGGGTCCCTGAGGTCCCCGTCGTAACTCGAGAAGACCTGCCGCAACTTGAGAAAATCCAGGAGGTTCTCCCCTCCAGGCGATATGAGGCCCATTTCCGCTGAGGCGTCTCGAGGCTGATCACACCTCACCTCTGGAACTTCGAAAGGCTCCTTCACAGCCTTGGTGCAAATCAAGAAGTTCCCCGACATACCCGTCTCCACTCGAGGGGAATCACGAGGGTCCCGCCCACATCCAGAGGAGCCCCGTTTCCGCCTCGTAGCTTGAGATGAGGGATCCTTTCCCTGCTTCGTCGGGAAAGAGTTCCCGGCGTTCCCGTCGCATCTCAAGAGGAGGCCCTCTCAACAGGAACGGCGAGAGGAACTCCAGGGTCGTGCCACCATTCCAAGAGTCCCCCAGATATCTCAGTCCATTCCAGAGGAACCTCTTTTCCCTTCACCGGCTCGTCTTTAACGCCGAGGATCGACTCACACCAAGGTGGCACGTGGCACAGCCCTGTGGGAAAGCCTCGTGGGAAAGCCTCGAGGGACAGCCTCGAGGGAAAGCCACAGATCCCTTGATCCACGTGACAGGAAGCGTGACACTACTACTGAAACTCGGGAGGAAAGCGCACGTGCATGCCCCCACTCGAGACGAGGCCTGACTCCCCTGGGGAGACTCAGAAGCACCCCAAGATCCATGGCAACACTGGAGAGGAATCCTCAGGTTCCGGCCCCGACTCCACACAAGGACTGAGGCCCCGGCATGGACGGGAGAGGAATCCCGAGAGGTCCCCTAGCAACTCGCATGGGGACTGGCCTTTCCTGAGGCCTCCAGAGCGGGTCCCTGAGGTCCCCGTCGTAATGCGAGAAGACCTGCCGCAACTCGAGAAAATCCAGGAGGTTCTCCCCTCCAGGCGAGATGAGGCCCATTTCTGCTGAGGCGTCTCGAGGCTGATCACACCTCACCTCTGGAACTTCGAAAGGGTCCTTCACACCCTTGGTGCAAATAAAGAAGTTCCCCGACCTACCCGTCTCCACTCGAGAGGAATCACGAGGGTCCCGCCCACATCCAGAGGAGCCCCGTTTCCGCCTCGTAGCTCGAGATGAGGGATCCTTTCCCTGCTTCGTCGGGAAAGAGTTCCCGGCGTTCCCGTCGCATCTCAAGAGGAGGCCCTCTCAACAGGAACGGCGAGAGGAACTCCAGGGTCGTGCCACCATTCCAAGAGTCCCCCAGATGTCTCAGTCCATTCCAGAGGAACCTCTTTTCCCTTCACCGGCTCGTCTTTCACGCCGAGGATCGACTCACACCAAGGTGGCACGTGGCACAGCCCTGTGGGAAAGCCTCGTGGGAAAGCCTCGAGGGACAGCCTCGAGGGAAAGCCACAGATCCCTTGATCCACGTGACAGGAAGCGTGACACTACTGCTGCAGCTCGGGAGGAAAGCGCAAGTGCATGTCCCCACTCGAGACGAGGCCTGACTCCCCTGGGGAGACTCAGAAGCACCCCAAGATCCATGGCAACACTTTAGAGGAATCCTCAGGTTCCAGCCCCGATTCCACACAAGGACTGAGGCCCCGGCATGGACGGGAGAGGAATCCCGAGAGGTCCCCTAGCAACTCGCATGGGGACTGGCCTTTCCTGAGGCCACCAGAGCGGGTCCCTGAGGTCCCCTCGAGAAGACCTGCCGCAACTCGAGAAAATCCAGGAGGTTCTCCCCTCCAAGCGAGATGAGGCCCATTTCCGCTGAGGCGTCTTGAGGCTGATCACACCTCACCTCTGGAACTTCGAAAGGGTCCTTCACACCCTTGCTGCAAATCAAGAAGTTCCCCGACATACCCGTCTCCACTCGAGAGGAATCACGAGGGTCCCGCCCACATCCAGAGGAGCCCCGTTTCCGCCTCGTAGCTCGAGATGAGGGATCCTTTCCCTGCTTCGTCGGGAAAGAGTTCCCGGCGTTTCCGTCGCATCTCAAGAGGAGGCCCTCTCAACAGGAACGGCGAGAGGAACTCCAGGGTCGTGCCACCATTCCAAGAGTCCCCCAGATGTCTCAGTCCATTCCAGAGGAACCTCTTTTCCCATCACCGGCTCGTCTTTCACGCCGAGGATCGACTCACACCAAGGTGGCACGTGGCACAGCCCTGTGGGAAAGCCTCGTGGGAAAGCCTCGAGGGACAGCGTCGAGGGAAAGCCACAGATCCCTTGATCCACGTGACAGGAAGCGTGACACTACGGCTGCAGCTCGGGAGGAAAGCGCACGTGCATGCCCCCGCTCGAGACGAGGCCTGACTCCCCTGGGGAGACTCAGAAGCACCCCAAGATCCATGGCAACACAGGAGAGGAATCCTCAGGTTCCGGCCCCGACTCCACACAAGGACTGAGGCCCTGGCATGGACGGGAGAGGAATCCCGAGAGGTCCCCTAGCAACTCGCATGGGGACTGGCCTTTCCTGAGGCCACCAGAGCGGGTCCCTGAGGTCCCCGTCGTAACTCGAGAAGACCTGCCGCAACTCGAGAAAATCCAGGAGGTTCTCCCCTCCAGGCGAAATGAGGCCCATTTCTGCTGAGGCATCTCGAGGCTGATCACACCTCACCTCTGGAACGTCGCAAGGGTCCTTCACACCCTTGGTGCAACTCAAGAAGTTCCCCGACATACCCGTCTCCACTCGAGAGGAAACACGAGGGTCCCGCCCACATCCAGAGGAGCCCCGTTTCCGCCTCGTAGCTCGAGATGAGGAATCCTTTCCCTACTTCGGCGCGAAAGAGTTCCCGACGTTCCCGTCGCATCTCAAGAGGAGGCCCTCTCAACAGGAACAGCGAGAGGAACTCCAGGGTCGTGCCACCATTCCAAGAGTCCCCCAGATGTCTCAGTCCATTCCAGAGGAACCTCTTTTCCCTTC
The DNA here is from genome assembly GCF_023091745.1 of Budorcas taxicolor. Taxonomy (NCBI): domain Eukaryota; kingdom Metazoa; phylum Chordata; class Mammalia; order Artiodactyla; family Bovidae; genus Budorcas; species Budorcas taxicolor. The sequence continues at coordinate 65,332 of NW_026291962.1, read as the reverse complement.
ACAGGCTCGTCTTTCAAGCCAAGGATCGACTCACACCAAGGTGGCACGTGGCACAGCCCTGTGGGAAAGCCTCGTGGGCAAGCCTCGAGCGAAAGCCTCGAGGGAAACCACAGATCCCTTGATCCACGTGACAGGAAGCATGACACTACTGCTGCCGCTCGGGAGGAAAGCGCACGTGCATGCCCCAACGCGAGACGAGGCCTGACTCCCCTGGGGAGACTCAGAATCACCCCAAGATCCATGGCAACACTGGAGAGGAATCCTCAGTTTCCGTCCCCGACTCCACACAAGGTGTTAGGCTCCGGAATGGACGGGAGAGGAATCCCGAGATGGCCTCTAGCAACTCGCACGGGGACTGGCCTTTCCTGGGGCCACCAGAGCAGGTCCCTGAGGTCCCCGTAGTAACTCGAGAAGACCTGCCGCAACTCGAGAAAATCCAGGAGGTTCTCCCCTCCAGGCGAGATGAGGCCCATTTCCGCTGAGGCGTCTCGAGGCTGATCACACCTCACCTCTGGAACTTCGAAAGGCTCCTTCACACCCTTGGTGCAAATCAAGAAGTTCCCCGACATACCCGTCTCCACTCGAGGGGAATCACGAGGGTCCCGACCACATCCAGAGGAGCCCCGTTTCCGCCTCGTAGCTCGAGATGAGGGATCCTTTCCCTGCTTCGTCGGGAAAGAGTTCCCGGCGTTCCTGTCGCATCTCAAGAGGAGGCCCTCTCAACAGGAACGGCGAGAGGAACTCCAGGGTCGTGCCACCATTCCAAGAGTCCCCCAGATGTCTCAGTCCATTCCAGAGGAAACTCTTTTCCCTTCACCGGCTCGTCTTTCACGCCGAGGATCGACTCACACCAAGGTGGCACGTGGCACAGCCCTGTGGGAAAGCCTCGTGGGAAAGCCTCGAGGGACAGCCTCGAGGGAAAGCCACAGATCCCTTGATCCACGTGACAGGAAGCGTGACACTACTGCTGCAGCTCGGGAAGAAAGCGCACGTGCATGCCCCCACTCGAGACGAGGCCTGACTCCCCTGGGGAGACTCAGAAGCACCCCAAGATCCATGGCAACACTGGAGAGGAATCCTCAGGTTCCGGCCCCGACTCCACACAAGGACTGAGGCCCCGGCATGGACGGGAGAGGAATCCCGAGAGGTCCCCTAGCAACTCGCATGGGGACTGGCCTTTCCTGAGGCCACCAGAGCGGGTCCCTGAGGTCCCCGTCGTAACTCGAGAAGACCTGCCGAAACTTGAGAAAATCCAGGAGGTTCTCCCCTCCAGGCGATATGAGGCCCATTTCCGCTGAGGCGTCTCGAGGCTGATCACACCTCACCTCTGGAACTTCGAAAGGCTCCTTCACAGCCTTGGTGCAAATCAAGAAGTTCCCCGACATACCCGTCTCCACTCGAGGGGAATCACGAGGGTCCCGCCCACATCCAGAGGAGCCCCGTTTCCGCCTCGTAGCTTGAGATGAGGGATCCTTTCCCTGCTTCGTCGGGAAAGAGTTCCCGGCGTTCCCGTCGCATCTCAAGAGGAGGCCCTCTCAACAGGAACGGCGAGAGGAACTCCAGGGTCGTGCCACCATTCCAAGAGTCCCCCAGATATCTCAGTCCATTCCAGAGGAACCTCTTTTCCCTTCACCGGCTCGTCTTTAACGCCGAGGATCGACTCACACCAAGGTGGCACGTGGCACAGCCCTGTGGGAAAGCCTCGTGGGAAAGCCTCGAGGGACAGCCTCGAGGGAAAGCCACAGATCCCTTGATCCACGTGACAGGAAGCGTGACACTACTACTGAAACTCGGGAGGAAAGCGCACGTGCATGCCCCCACTCGAGACGAGGCCTGACTCCCCTGGGGAGACTCAGAAGCACCCCAAGATCCATGGCAACACTGGAGAGGAATCCTCAGGTTCCGGCCCCGACTCCACACAAGGACTGAGGCCCCGGCATGGACGGGAGAGGAATCCCGAGAGGTCCCCTAGCAACTCGCATGGGGACTGGCCTTTCCTGAGGCCTCCAGAGCGGGTCCCTGAGGTCCCCGTCGTAATGCGAGAAGACCTGCCGCAACTCGAGAAAATCCAGGAGGTTCTCCCCTCCAGGCGAGATGAGGCCCATTTCTGCTGAGGCGTCTCGAGGCTGATCACACCTCACCTCTGGAACTTCGAAAGGGTCCTTCACACCCTTGGTGCAAATAAAGAAGTTCCCCGACCTAGCCGTCTCCACTCGAGAGGAATCACGAGGGTCCCGCTCACATCCAGAGGAGCCCCGTTTCCGCCTCGTAGCTCGAGATGAGGGATCCTTTCCCTGCTTCGTCGGGAAAGAGTTCCCGGCGTTCCCGTCCCATCTCAAGAGGAGGCCCTCTCAACAGGAACGGCGAGAGGAACTCCAGGGTCGTGCCACCATTCCAAGAGTCCCCCAGATATCTCATTCCATTCCAGAGGAACCTCTTTTCCCTTCACCGGCTCGTCTTTAACGCCGAGGATCGACTCACACCAAGGTGGCACGTGGCACAGCCCTGTGGGAAAGCCTCGTGGGAAAGCCTCGAGGGACAGCCTCGAGGGAAAGCCACAGATCCCTTGATCCACGTGACAGGAAGCGTGACACTACTACTGAACCTCGGGAGGAAAGCGCACGTGCATGCCCCCACTCGAGACGAGGCCTGACTCCCCTGGGGAGACTCAGAAGCACCCCAAGATCCATGGCAACACTGGAGAGGAATCCTCAGGTTCCGGCCCCGACTCCACACAAGGACTGAGGCCCCGGCATGGACGGGAGAGGAATCCCGAGAGGGCCCCGAGCAACTCGCATGGGACTGGCCTTTCTTGAGGCCTCCAGAGCGGGTCCCTGAGGTCCCCGTCGTAACTCGAGAAGACCTGCCGCAACTCGAGAAAATCCAGGAGGTTCTCCCCTCCAGGCGAGATGAGGCCCATTTCTGCTGAGGCGTCTCGAGGCTGATCACACCTCACCTCTGGAACTTCGAAAGGGTCCTTCACACCCTTGGTGCAAATAAAGAAGTTCCCCGACATACCCGTCTCCACTCGAGGGGAATCACGAGGGTCCCGCCCACATCCAGAGGATCCCCGTTTCCGCCTAGTAGCTCGAGATGAGGGATCCTTTCCCTGCTTCGTCGGGAAAGATTTCCCGGCTTTCCCGTCGCATCTCAAGAGGAGGCCCTCTCAATAGGAACGGCGAGAGGAACTCCAGGGTCGTGCCACCATTCCAAGAGTCCCCCAGATGTCTCAGTCCATTCCAGAGGAACCTCTTTTCCCTTCACCGGCTCGTCTTTCACGCCGAGGATCGACTCCCACCAAGGTGGCACGTGGCACGGCCCTGTGGGAAAGCCTCGTGGGAAAGCCTCGAGGGACAGCCTCGAGGGAAAGCCACAGATCCCTTGATCCACGTGACAGGAAGCGTGACACTACTGCTGCAGCTCGGGAGGAAAGCGCACGTGCATGCCCCCACTCGAGACGAGGCCTGACTCCCCTGGGGAGACTCAGAAGCACCCCAAGATCCATGGCAACACTGGAGAGGAATCCTCAGGTTCCGGCCCCGACTCCACACAAGGACTGAGGCCCCGGCATGGACGGGAGAGGAATCCCGAGAGGTCCCCTAGCAACTCGCACGGGGACTGGCCTTTCCTGAGGCCACCAGAGCGGGTCCCTGAGTCCCCGTCGTAACTCGAGAAGACCTGCCGCAACTCGAGAAAAACCAGGAGGTTCTCCCCTCCAGGCGAGATGAGGCCCATTTCCGCTGAGGCGTCTCGAGGCTGATCAAACCTCACCTCTGGAACTTCGAAAGTCTCCTTCACACCCTTGGTGCAAATCAAGAAGTTCCCCGACATACCCGTCTCCACTCGAGAGGAATCACGAGGGTCCCGCCCACATCCAGAGGAGCCCCGTTTCCGCCTCGTAGCTCGAGATGAGGGATCCTTTCCCTGCTTTGTCGGGAAAGAGTTCCCGGCGTTCCCGTCGCATCTCAAGAGGAGGCCCTCTCAACAGAAACGGCGAGAGGAACTCCAGGGTCGTGCCACCATTCCAAGAGTCCCCCAGATGTCTCAGTCCATTCCAGAGGAACCTCTTTTCCCTTCACCGGCTCGTCATTCACGCCGAGGATCGACTCACACCAAGGTGGCACGTGGCACAGCCCTGTGGGAAAGCCTCGTGGGAAAGCCTCGAGGGACAGCCTCGAGGGAAAGCCACAGATCCCTTGATCCACGTGACAGGAAGAGTGACACTACTGCTGCAGCTCGGGAGGAAAGCGCACGTGCATGCCCCCACTCGAGACGAGGCCTGACTCCCCTGGGGAGACTCAGAAGCACCCCAAGATCCATGGCAACACTGGAGAGGAATCCTCAGGTTCCGGCCCCGACTCCACACAAGGACTGAGGCCCCGGCATGGACGGGAGAGGTATCCCGAGAGGTCCCCTAGCAACTCACATGGGGACTGGCCTTTCCTGAGGCCACCAGAGCGGGTCCCTGTGGTCCCCGTCGTAACTCGAGAAGACCTGCCGCAACTCGAGAAAATCCAGGAGGTTCTCCCATCCAGGCGAGATGAGGCCCATTTCTGCTGAGGCGTCTCGAGGCTGATCACACCTCACCTCTGGAACTTCGAAAGGCTCCTTCACACCCTTGGTGCAAATCAAGAAGTTCCCCGACATAGCCGTCTCCACTCGAGAGGAATCACGTGGGTCCCGCCCACATCCAGAGGAGCCCCGTTTCCGCCTCGTATAGCTGAGGGATCCTTTCCCTGCTTCGTCGGGAAAGAGTTCCCGGCGTTCCCGTCGCATCTCAAGAGGAGGCCCTCTCAACAGGAACGGCGAGAGGAACTCCAGGGTCGTGCCACCATTCCAAGAGTCCCCCAGATGTCTCAGTCCATTCCAGAGGAACCTCTTTTCCCTTCACCGGCTCGTCTTTCACGCCGAGGATCGACTCACACCAAGGTGGCACGTGGCACAGCCCTGTGGGAAAGCCTCGTGGGAAAGCCTCGAGGGACAGCCTCGAGGGAAAGCCACAGATCCCTTGATTCACGTGACAGGGTGCGTGACACTACTGCTGCAGCTCGGGAGGAAAGCGCAAGTGCATGCCCCCACTCGAGACGAGGCCTGACTCCCCTGGGGAGACTCAGAAGCACCCCAAGATGCATGGCTACACTTTAGAGGAATCCTCAGGTTCCAGCCCCGATTCCACACAAGGACTGAGGCCCCGGCATGGAAGGGAGAGGAATCCCGAGAGGTCCCCTAGCAACTCGCATGGGGACTGGCCTTTCCTGAGGCCACCAGAGCGGGTCCCTGAGGTCCCCGTCGTAACTCGAGAACACCTGCCGCAACTCGAGAAAATCCAGGAGGTTCTCCCCTCCAGGCGAGATGAGGCCCATTTCCGCTGAGGCGTCTCGAGGCTGATCACACCTCACCTCTGGAACTTCGAAAGGCTCCTTCACACCCTTGGTGCAAATCAAGAAGTTCCCCGACATACCCGTCTCCACTCGAGGGGAATCACGAGGGTCCCGCCCACATCCAGAGGAGCCCCGTTTCTGCCTCGTAGCTCGAGATGAGGGATCCTTTCCCTGCTTCGTCGGGAAAGATTTCCCGGCGTTCCCGTCGCATCTCAAAGGAGGCCCTCTCAACAGGAACGGCGAGAGGAACTCCAGGGTCGTGCCACCATTCCAAGAGTCCCCCAGATGTCTCAGTCCATTCCAGAGGAACCTCTTTTCCCTTCACCGGCTCGTCTTTCACGCCGAGGATCGACTCACACCAAGGTGGCACGTGGCACAGCCCTGTGGGAAAGCCTCGTGGGAAAGCCTCGAGGGACAGCCTCAAGGGAAAGCCACAGATCCCTTGATCCACGTGACAGGAAGCGTGACACTACTACTGAAGCTCGGGAGGAAAGCGCACGTGAATGCCCCAACTCGAGACAGACCTGACTCCCCTGGGGAGACTCAGAAGCACCCCAAGATCCATGGCAACACTGGAGAGGAGTCCTCAGGTTCCGGCCCCGACTCCACACAAGGACTGAGGCCCCGGCATGGACGGGAGAGGAATCCCGAGAGGTCCCCTAGCAACTCACATGGGGACTGGCCTTTCCTGAGGTCACCAGAGCGGGTCCCTGTGGTCCCCGTCGTAACTCGAGAAGACCTGCCGCAACTCGAGAAAATCCAGGAGGTTCTCCCATCCAGGCGAGATGAGGCCCATTTCCGCTGAGGCGTCTCGAGGCTGATCACACCTCACCTCTGGAACTTCGAAAGGCTCCTTAACACCCTTGGTGCAAATCAGGAAGTTCCCCAACCTAGCCGTCTCCACTCGAGAGGAATCACGAGGGTCCCGCCCACATCCAGAGGAGCCCCGTTTCTGCCTCGTAGCTCGAGATGAGGGATCCTTTCCCTGCTTCGTCGGGAAAGAGTTCCCGGCATTCCCGTCGCATCTCAAGAGGAGGCCCTCTCAACAGGAACGGCGAGAGGAACTCCAGGGTCGTGCCACCATTCCAAGAGTCCCCCAGATGTATCAGTCCATTCCAGAGGAACCTCTTTTCCCTTCACCGGCTCGTCTTTCACGCCAAGGATCGACTGACACCAAGGTGGCACGTGGCACAGCCCTGTGGGAAAGCCTCGAGGGACAGCCTCGAGGGAAAGCCACAGATCCCTTGATCCACGTGACAGGAAGAGTGACACTACTGCTGCAGCTCGGGAGGAAAGCGCACGTGCATGCCCCCACTCGAGACGAGGCCTGACTCCCCTGGGGAGACTCAGAAGCACCCCAAGGTCCATGGCAACACTGGAGAGGAATCCTCAGGTTCCGGCCCCGACTCCACACAAGGACTGAGGCCCCGGCATGGACGGGAGAGGTATCCCGAGAGGTCCCCTAGCAACTCACATGGGGACTGGCCTTTCCTGAGGCCACCAGAGCGGGTCCCTGTGGTCCCCGTCGTAACTCGAGAAGACCTGCCGCAACTCGAGAAAATCCAGGAGGTTCTCCCATCCAGGCGAGATGAGGCCCATTTCTGCTGAGGCGTCTCGAGGCTGATCACACCTCACCTCTGGAACTTCGAAAGGCTCCTTCACACCCTTGGTGCAAATCAAGAAGTTCCCCGACATAGCCGTCTCCACTCGAGAGGAATCACGAGGGTCCCGCCCACATCCAGAGGAGCCCCGTTTCCGCCTCGTATAGCTGAGGGATCCTTTCCCTGCTTCGTCGGGAAAGAGTTCCCGGCGTTCCCGTCGCATCTCAAGAGGAGGCCCTCTCAACAGGAACGGCGAGAGGAACTCCAGGGTCGTGCCACCATTCCAAGAGTCCCCCAGATGTCTCAGTCCATTCCAGAGGAACCTCTTTTCCCTTCACCGGCTCGTCTTTCACGCCGAGGATCGACTCACACCAAGGTGGCACGTGGCACAGCCCTGTGGGAAAGCCTCGTGGGAAAGCCTCGAGGGACAGCCTCGAGGGAAAGCCACAGATCCCTTGATCCACGTGACAGGGTGCGTGACACTACTGCTGCAGCTCGGGAGGAAAGCGCAAGTGCATGCCCCCACTCGAGACGAGGCCTGACTCCCCTGGGGAGACTCAGAAGCACCCCAAGATGCATGGCAACACTTTAGAGGAATCCTCAGGTTCCAGCCCCGATTCCAAACAAGGACTGAGGCCCCGGCATGGACGGGAGAGGAATCCCGAGAGGTCCCCTAGCAACTCGCATGGGGACTGGCCTTTCCTGAGGCCACCAGAGCGGGTCCCTGAGGTCCCCGTCGTAACTCGAGAACACCTGCCGCAACTCGAGAAAATCCAGGAGGTTCTCCCATCCAGGCGAGATGAGGCCCATTTCCGCTGAGGCGTCTCGAGGCTGATCACACCTCACCTCTGGAACTTCGAAAGGCTCCTTCACACCCTTGGTGCAAATCAAGAAGTTCCCCGACATACCCTTCTCCACTCGAGGGGAATCACGAGGGTCCCGCCCACATCCAGAGGAGCCCCGTTTCTGCCTCGTAGCTCGAGATGAGGGATCCTTTCCCTGCTTCGTCGGGAAAGATTTCCCGGCGTTCCCGTCGCATCTCAAAGGAGGCCCTCTCAACAGGAACGGCGAGAGGAACTCCAGGGTCGTGCCACCATTCCAAGAGTCCCCCAGATGTCTCAGTCCATTCCAGAGGAACCTCTTTTCCCTTCACCGGCTCGTCTTTCACGCCGAGGATCGAATCACACCAAGGTGGCACGTGGCACAGCCCTGTGGGAAAGCCTCGTGGGAAAGCCTCGAGGGACAGCCTCAAGGGAAAGCCACAGATCCCTTGATCCACGTGACAGGAAGCGTGACACTACTACTGAAGCTCGGGAGGAAAGCGCACGTGCATGCCCCAACTCGAGACAGTCCTGACTCCCCTGGGGAGACTCAGAAGCACCCCAAGATCCATGGCAACACTGGAGAGGAGTCCTCAGGTTCCGGCCCCGACTCCACACAAGGACTGAGGCCCCGGCATGGACGGGAGAGGAATCCCGAGAGGTCCCCTAGCAACTCACATGGGGACTGGCCTTTCCTGAGGTCACCAGAGCGGGTCCCTGTGGTCCCCGTCGTAACTCGAGAAGACCTGCCGCAACTCGAGAAAATCCAGGAGGTTCTACCCTCCAGGCGAGATGAAGCCCATTTCCGCTGAGGCGTCTCGAGGCTGATCACACCTCACCTCTGGAACTTCGAAAGGCTCCTTAACACCCTTGGTGCAAATCAGGAAGTTCCCCAACCTAGCCGTCTCCACTCGAGAGGAATCACGAGGGTCCCGCCCACATCCAGAGGAGCCCCGTTTCTGCCTCGTAGCTCGAGATGAGGGATCCTTTCCCTGCTTCGTCGGGAAAGAGTTCCCGGCATTCCCGTCGCATCTCAAGAGGAGGCCCTCTCAACAGGAACGGCGAGAGGAACTCCAGGGTCGTGCCACCATTCCAAGAGTCCCCCAGATGTATCAGTCCATTCCAGAGGAACCTCTTTTCCCTTCACCGGCTCGTCTTTCACGCCAAGGATCGACTGACACCAAGGTGGCACGTGGCACAGCCCTGTGGGAAAGCCTCGAGGGACAGCCTCGAGGGAAAGCCACAGATCCCTTGATCCACGTGACAGGAAGAGTGACACTACTGCTGCAGCTCGGGAGGAAAGCGCACGTGCATGCCCCCACTCGAGACGAGGCCTGACTCCCCTGGGGAGACTCAGAAGCACCCCAAGATCCATGGCAACACTGGAGAGGAATCCTCAGGTTCCGGCCCCGACTCCTCACAAGGACTGAGGCCCCGGCATGGACGGGAGAGGTATCCCGAGAGGTCCCCTAGCAACTCACATGGGGACTGGCCTTTCCTGAGGCCACCAGAGCGGGTCCCTATGGTCCCCGTCGTAACTCGAGAAGACCTGCCGCAACTCGAGAAAATCCAGGAGGTTCTCCCATCCAGGCGAGATGAGGCCCATTTCTGCTGAGGCGTCTCGAGGCTGATCACACCTCACCTCTGGAACTTCGAAAGGCTCCTTCACACCCTTGGTGCAAATCAAGAAGTTCCCCGACATAGCCGTCTCCACTCGAGAGGAATCACGTGGGTCCCGCCCACATCCAGAGGAGCCCCGTTTCCGCCTCGTATAGCTGAGGGATCCTTTCCCTGCTTCGTCGGGAAAGAGTTCCCGGCGTTCCCGTCGCATCTCAAGAGGAGGCCCTCTCAACAGGAACGGCGAGAGGAACTCCAGGGTCGTGCCACCATTCCAAGAGTCCCCCAGATGTCTCAGTCCATTCCAGAGGAACCTCTTTTCCCTTCACCGGCTCGTCTTTCACGCCGAGGATCGACTCACACCAAGGTGGCACGTGGCACAGCCCTGTGGGAAAGCCTCGTGGGAAAGCCTCGAGGGACAGCCTCGAGGGAAAGCCACAGATCCCTTGATCCACGTGACAGGGTGCGTGACACTACTGCTGCAGCTCGGGAGGAAAGCGCAAGTGCATGCCCCCACTCGAGACGAGGCCTGACTCCCCTGGGGAGACTCAGAAGCACCCCAAGATGCATGGCTACACTTTAGAGGAATCCTCAGGTTCCAGCCCCGATTCCACACAAGGACTGAGGCCCCGGCATGGAAGGGAGAGGAATCCCGAGAGGTCCCCTAGCAACTCGCATGGGGACTGGCCTTTCCTGAGGCCACCAGAGCGGGTCCCTGAGGTCCCCGTCGTAACTCGAGAACACCTGCCGCAACTCGAGAAAATCCAGGAGGTTCTCCCCTCCAGGCGAGATGAGGCCCATTTCCGCTGAGGCGTCTCGAGGCTGATCACACCTCACCTCTGGAACTTCGAAAGGCTCCTTCACACCCTTGGTGCAAATCAAGAAGTTCCCCGACATACCCGTCTCCACTCGAGGGGAATCACGAGGGTCCCGCCCACATCCAGAGGAGCCCCGTTTCTGCCTCGTCGCTCGAGATGAGGGATCCTTTCCCTGCTTCGTCGGGAAAGATTTCCCGGCGTTCCCGTCGCATCTCAAAGGAGGCCCTCTCAACAGGAAGGGCGAGAGGAACTCCAGGGTCGTGCCACCATTCCAAGAGTCCCCCAGATGTCTCAGTCCATTCCAGAGGAACCTCTTTTCCCTTCACCGGCTCGTCTTTCACGCCGAGGATCGACTCACACCAAGGTGGCACGTGGCACAGCCCTGTGGGAAAGCCTCGTGGGAAAGCCTCGAGGGACAGCCTCGAGGGAAAGCCACAGATCCCTTGATCCACGTGACAGGGTGCGTGACACTACTGCTGCAGCTCGGGAGGAAAGCGCAAGTGCATGCCCCCACTCGAGACGAGGCCTGACTCCCCTGGGGAGACTCAGAAGCACCCCAAGATGCATGGCAACACTTTAGAGGAATCCTCAGGTTCCAGCCCCGATTCCAAACAAGGACTGAGGCCCCGGCATGGACGGGAGAGGAATCCCGAGAGGTCCCCTAGCAACTCGCATGGGGACTGGCCTTTCCTGAGGCCACCAGAGCGGGTCCCTGAGGTCCCCGTCGTAACTCGAGAACACCTGCCGCAACTCGAGAAAATCCAGGAGGTTCTCCCATCCAGGCGAGATGAGGCCCATTTCCGCTGAGGCGTCTCGAGGCTGATCACACCTCACCTCTGGAACTTCGAAAGGCTCCTTCACACCCTTGGTGCAAATCAAGAAGTTCCCCGACATACCCTTCTCCACTCGAGGGGAATCACGAGGGTCCCGCCCACATCCAGAGGAGCCCCGTTTCTGCCTCGTAGCTCGAGATGAGGGATCCTTTCCCTGCTTCGTCGGGAAAGATTTCCCGGCGTTCCCGTCGCATCTCAAAGGAGGCCCTCTCAACAGGAACGGCGAGAGGAACTCCAGGGTCGTGCCACCATTCCAAGAGTCCCCCAGATGTCTCAGTCCATTCCAGAGGAACCTCTTTTCCCTTCACCGGCTCGTCTTTCACGCCGAGGATCGAATCACACCAAGGTGGCACGTGGCACAGCCCTGTGGGAAAGCCTCGTGGGAAAGCCTCGAGGGACAGCCTCAAGGGAAAGCCACAGATCCCTTGATCCACGTGACAGGAAGCGTGACACTACTACTGAAGCTCGGGAGGAAAGCGCACGTGCATGCCCCAACTCGAGACAGTCCTGACTCCCCTGGGGAGACTCAGAAGCACCCCAAGATCCATGGCAACACTGGAGAGGAGTCCTCAGGTTCCGGCCCCGACTCCACACAAGGACTGAGGCCCCGGCATGGACGGGAGAGGAATCCCGAGAGGTCCCCTAGCAACTCACATGGGGACTGGCCTTTCCTGAGGTCACCAGAGCGGGTCCCTGTGGTCCCCGTCGTAACTCGAGAAGACCTGCCGCAACTCGAGAAAATCCAGGAGGTTCTACCCTCCAGGCGAGATGAAGCCCATTTCCGCTGAGGCGTCTCGAGGCTGATCACACCTCACCTCTGGAACTTCGAAAGGCTCCTTAACACCCTTGGTGCAAATCAGGAAGTTCCCCAACCTAGCCGTCTCCACTCGAGAGGAATCACGAGGGTCCCGCCCACATCCAGAGGAGCCCCGTTTCTGCCTCGTAGCTCGAGATGAGGGATCCTTTCCCTGCTTCGTCGGGAAAGAGTTCCCGGCATTCCCGTCGCATCTCAAGAGGAGGCCCTCTCAACAGGAACGGCGAGAGGAACTCCAGGGTCGTGCCACCATTCCAAGAGTCCCCCAGATGTATCAGTCCATTCCAGAGGAACCTCTTTTCCCTTCACCGGCTCGTCTTTCACGCCAAGGATCGACTGACACCAAGGTGGCACGTGGCACAGCCCTGTGGGAAAGCCTCGAGGGACAGCCTCGAGGGAAAGCCACAGATCCCTTGATCCACGTGACAGGAAGAGTGACACTACTGCTGCAGCTCGGGAGGAAAGCGCACGTGCATGCCCCCACTCGAGACGAGGCCTGACTCCCCTGGGGAGACTCAGAAGCACCCCAAGATCCATGGCAACACTGGAGAGGAATCCTCAGGTTCCGGCCCCGACTCCTCACAAGGACTGAGGCCCCGGCATGGACGGGAGAGGTATCCCGAGAGGTCCCCTAGCAACTCACATGGGGACTGGCCTTTCCTGAGGCCACCAGAGCGGGTCCCTATGGTCCCCGTCGTAACTCGAGAAGACCTGCCGCAACTCGAGAAAATCCAGGAGGTTCTCCCATCCAGGCGAGATGAGGCCCATTTCTGCTGAGGCGTCTCGAGGCTGATCACACCTCACCTCTGGAACTTCGAAAGGCTCCTTCACACCCTTGGTGCAAATCAAGAAGTTCCCCGACATAGCCGTCTCCACTCGAGAGGAATCACGTGGGTCCCGCCCACATCCAGAGGAGCCCCGTTTCCGCCTCGTATAGCTGAGGGATCCTTTCCCTGCTTCGTCGGGAAAGAGTTCCCGGCGTTCCCGTCGCATCTCAAGAGGAGGCCCTCTCAACAGGAACGGCGAGAGGAACTCCAGGGTCGTGCCACCATTCCAAGAGTCCCCCAGATGTCTCAGTCCATTCCAGAGGAACCTCTTTTCCCTTCACCGGCTCGTCTTTCACGCCGAGGATCGACTCACACCAAGGTGGCACGTGGCACAGCCCTGTGGGAAAGCCTCGTGGGAAAGCCTCGAGGGACAGCCTCGAGGGAAAGCCACAGATCCCTTGATCCACGTGACAGGGTGCGTGACACTACTGCTGCAGCTCGGGAGGAAAGCGCAAGTGCATGCCCCCACTCGAGACGAGGCCTGACTCCCCTGGGGAGACTCAGAAGCACCCCAAGATGCATGGCTACACTTTAGAGGAATCCTCAGGTTCCAGCCCCGATTCCACACAAGGACTGAGGCCCCGGCATGGAAGGGAGAGGAATCCCGAGAGGTCCCCTAGCAACTCGCATGGGGACTGGCCTTTCCTGAGGCCACCAGAGCGGGTCCCTGAGGTCCCCGTCGTAACTCGAGAACACCTGCCGCAACTCGAGAAAATCCAGGAGGTTCTCCCCTCCAGGCGAGATGAGGCCCATTTCCGCTGAGGCGTCTCGAGGCTGATCACACCTCACCTCTGGAACTTCGAAAGGCTCCTTCACACCCTTGGTGCAAATCAAGAAGTTCCCCGACATACCCGTCTCCACTCGAGGGGAATCACGAGGGTCCCGCCCACATCCAGAGGAGCCCCGTTTCTGCCTCGTCGCTCGAGATGAGGGATCCTTTCCCTGCTTCGTCGGGAAAGATTTCCCGGCGTTCCCGTCGCATCTCAAAGGAGGCCCTCTCAACAGGAAGGGCGAGAGGAACTCCAGGGTCGTGCCACCATTCCAAGAGTCCCCCAGATGTCTCAGTCCATTCCAGAGGAACCTCTTTTCCCTTCACCGGCTCGTCTTTCACGCCGAGGATCGACTCACACCAAGGTGGCACGTGGCACAGCCCTGTGGGAAAGCCTCGTGGGAAAGCCTCGAGGGACAGCCTCAAGGGAAAGCCACAGATCCCTTGATCCACGTGACAGGAAGCGTGACACTACTACTGAAGCTCGGGAGGAAAGCGCACGTGCATGCCCCAACTCGAGACAGTCCTGACTCCCCTGGGGAGACTCAGAAGCACCCCAAGATCCATGGCAACACTGGAGAGGAGTCCTCAGGTTCCGGCCCCGACTCCACACAAGGACTGAGGCCCCGGCATGGACGGGAGAGGAATCCCGAGAGGTCCCCTAGCAACTCACATGGGGACTGGCCTTTCCTGAGGTCACCAGAGCGGGTCCCTGTGGTCCCCGTCGTAACTCGAGAAGACCTGCCGCAACTCGAGAAAATCCAGGAGGTTCTCCCATCCAGGCGAGATGAGGCCCATTTCCGCTGAGGCGTCTCGAGGCTGATCACACCTCACCTCTGGAACTTCGAAAGGCTCCTTAACACCCTTGGTGCAAATCAGGAAGTTCCCCAACCTAGCCGTCTCCACTCGAGAGGAATCACGAGGGTCCCGCCCACATCCAGAGGAGCCCCGTTTCTGCCTCGTAGCTCGAGATGAGGGATCCTTTCCCTGCTTCGTCGGGAAAGAGTTCCCGGCATTCCCGTCGCATCTCAAGAGGAGGCCCTCTCAACAGGAACGGCGAGAGGAACTCCAGGGTCGTGCCACCATTCCAAGAGTCCCCCAGATGTATCAGTCCATTCCAGAGGAACCTCTTTTCCCTTCACCGGCTCGTCTTTCACGCCAAGGATCGACTGACACCAAGGTGGCACGTGGCACAGCCCTGTGGGAAAGCCTCGAGGGACAGCCTCGAGGGAAAGCCACAGATCCCTTGATCCACGTGACAGGAAGAGTGACACTACTGCTGCAGCTCGGGAGGAAAGCGCACGTGCATGCCCCCACTCGAGACGAGGCCTGACTCCCCTGGGGAGACTCAGAAGCACCCCAAGATCCATGGCAACACTGGAGAGGAATCCTCAGGTTCCGGCCCCGACTCCACACAAGGACTGAGGCCCCGGCATGGACGGGAGAGGTATCCCGAGAGGTCCCCTAGCAACTCACATGGGGACTGGCCTTTCCTGAGGCCACCAGAGCGGGTCCCTGTGGTCCCCGTCGTAACTCGAGAAGACCTGCCGCAACTCGAGAAAATCCAGGAGGTTCTCCCATCCAGGCGAGATGAGGCCCATTTCTGCTGAGGCGTCTCGAGGCTGATCACACCTCACCTCTGGAACTTCGAAAGGCTCCTTCACACCCTTGGTGCAAATCAAGAAGTTCCCCGACATAGCCGTCTCCACTCGAGAGGAATCACGAGGGTCCCGCCCACATCCAGAGGAGCCCCGTTTCCGCCTCGTATAGCTGAGGGATCCTTTCCCTGCTTCGTCGGGAAAGAGTTCCCGGCGTTCCCGTCGCATCTCAAGAGGAGGCCCTCTCAACAGGAACGGCGAGAGGAACTCCAGGGTCGTGCCACCATTCCAAGAGTCCCCCAGATGTCTCAGTCCATTCCAGAGGAACCTCTTTTCCCTTCACCGGCTCGTCTTTCACGCCGAGGATCGACTCACACCAAGGTGGCACGTGGCACAGCCATGTGGGAAAGCCTCGTGGGAAAGCCTCGAGGGACAGCCTCGAGGGAAAGCCACAGATCCCTTGATCCACGTGACAGGGTGCGTGACACTACTGCTGCAGCTCGGGAGGAAAGCGCAAGTGCATGCCCCCACTCGAGACGAGGCCTGACTCCCCTGGGGAGACTCAGAAGCACCCCAAGATGCATGGCAACACTTTAGAGGAATCCTCAGGTTCCAGCCCCGATTCCACACAAGGACTGAGGCCCCGGCATGGACGGGAGAGGAATCCCGAGAGGTCCCCTAGCAACTCGCATGGGGACTGGCCTTTCCTGAGGCCACCAGAGCGGGTCCCTGAGGTCCCCGTCGTAACTCGAGAACACCTGCCGCAACTCGAGAAAATCCAGGAGGTTCTCCCCTCCAGGCGAGATGAGGCCCATTTCCGCTGAGGCGTCTCGAGGCTGATCACACCTCACCTCTGGAACTTCGAAAGGCTCCTTCACACCCTTGGTGCAAATCAAGAAGTTCCCCGACATACCCGTCTCCACTCGAGGGGAATCACGAGGGTCCCGCCCACATCCAGAGGAGCCCCGTTTCTGCCTCGTAGCTCGAGATGAGGGATCCTTTCCCTGCTTCGTCGGGAAAGATTTCCCGGCGTTCCCGTCGCATCTCAAAGGAGGCCCTCTCAACAGGAACGGCGAGAGGAACTCCAGGGTCGTGCCACCATTCCAAGAGTCCCCCAGATGTCTCAGTCCATTCCAGAGGAACCTCTTTTCCCTTCACCGGCTCGTCTTTCACGCCGAGGATCGACTCACACCAAGGTGGCACGTGGCACAGCCCTGTGGGAAAGCCTCGTGGGAAAGCCTCGAGGGACAGCCTCAAGGGAAAGCCACAGATCCCTTGATCCACGTGACAGGAAGCGTGACACTACTACTGAAGCTCGGGAGGAAAGCGCACGTGCATGCCCCAACTCGAGACAGTCCTGACTCCCCTGGGGAGACTCAGAAGCACCCCAAGATCCATGGCAACACTGGAGAGGAGTCCTCAGGTTCCGGCCCCGACTCCACACAAGGACTGAGGCCCCGGCATGGACGGGAGAGGAATCCCGAGAGGTCCCCTAGCAACTCACATGGGGACTGGCCTTTCCTGAGGTCACCAGAGCGGGTCCCTGTGGTCCCCGTCGTAACTCGAGAAGACCTGCCGCAACTCGAGAAAATCCAGGAGGTTCTACCCTCCAGGCGAGATGAAGCCCATTTCCGCTGAGGCGTCTCGAGGCTGATCACACCTCACCTCTGGAACTTCGAAAGGCTCCTTAACACCCTTGGTGCAAATCAGGAAGTTCCCCAACCTAGCCGTCTCCACTCGAGAGGAATCACGAGGGTCCCGCCCACATCCAGAGGAGCCCCGTTTCTGCCTCGTAGCTCGAGATGAGGGATCCTTTCCCTGCTTCGTCGGGAAAGAGTTCCCGGCATTCCCGTCGCATCTCAAGAGGAGGCCCTCTCAACAGGAACGGCGAGAGGAACTCCAGGGTCGTGCCACCATTCCAAGAGTCCCCCAGATGTATCAGTCCATTCCAGAAGAACCTCTTTTCCCTTCACCGGCTCGTCTTTCACGCCAAGGATCGACTGACACCAAGGTGGCACGTGGCACAGCCCTGTGGGAAAGCCTCGAGGGACAGCCTCGAGGGAAAGCCACAGATCCCTTGATCCACGTGACAGGAAGAGTGACACTACTGCTGCAGCTCGGGAGGAAAGCGCACGTGCATGCCCCCACTCGAGACGAGGCCTGACTCCCCTGGGGAGACTCAGAAGCACCCCAAGATCCATGGCAACACTGGAGAGGAATCCTCAGGTTCCGGCCCCGACTCCACACAAGGACTGAGGCCCCGGCATGGACGGGAGAGGTATCCCGAGAGGTCCCCTAGCAACTCACATGGGGACTGGCCTTTCCTGAGGCCACCAGAGCGGGTCCCTGTGGTCCCCGTCGTAACTCGAGAAGACCTGCCGCAACTCGAGAAAATCCAGGAGGTTCTCCCATCCAGGCGAGATGAGGCCCATTTCTGCTGAGGCGTCTCGAGGCTGATCACACCTCACCTCTGGAACTTCGAAAGGCTCCTTCACACCCTTGGTGCAAATCAAGAAGTTCCCCGACATAGCCGTCTCCACTCGAGAGGAATCACGTGGGTCCCGCCCACATCCAGAGGAGCCCCGTTTCCGCCTCGTATAGCTGAGGGATCCTTTCCCTGCTTCGTCGGGAAAGAGTTCCCGGCGTTCCCGTCGCATCTCAAGAGGAGGCCCTCTCAACAGGAACGGCGAGAGGAACTCCAGGGTCGTGCCACCATTCCAAGAGTCCCCCAGATGTCTCAGTCCATTCCAGAGGAACCTCTTTTCCCTTCACCGGCTCGTCTTTCACGCCGAGGATCGACTCACACCAAGGTGGCACGTGGCACAGCCCTGTGGGAAAGCCTCGTGGGAAAGCCTCGAGGGACAGCCTCGAGGGAAAGCCACAGATCCCTTGATCCACGTGACAGGGTGCGTGACACTACTGCTGCAGCTCGGGAGGAAAGCGCAAGTGCATGCCCCCACTCGAGACGAGGCCTGACTCCCCTGGGGAGACTCAGAAGCACCCCAAGATGCATGGCTACACTTTAGAGGAATCCTCAGGTTCCAGCCCCGATTCCACACAAGGACTGAGGCCCCGGCATGGACGGGAGAGGAATCCCGAGAGGTCCAATAGCAACTCGCATGGGGACTGGCCTTTCCTGAGGCCACCAGAGCGGGTCCCTGAGGTCCCCGTCGTAACTCGAGAACACCTGCCGCAACTCGAGAAAATCCAGGAGGTTCTCCCCTCCAGGCGAGATGAGGCCCATTTCCGCTGAGGCGTCTCGAGGCTGATCACACCTCACCTCTGGAACTTCGAAAGGCTCCTTCACACCCTTGGTGCAAATCAAGAAGTTCCCCGACATACCCGTCTCCACTCGAGGGGAATCACGAGGGTCCCGCCCACATCCAGAGGAGCCCCGTTTCTGCCTCGTAGCTCGAGATGAGGGATCCTTTCCCTGCTTCGTCGGGAAAGATTTCCCGGCGTTCCCGTCGCATCTCAAAGGAGGCCCTCTCAACAGGAACGGCGAGAGGAACTCCAGGGTCGTGCCACCATTCCAAGAGTCCCCCATATGTCTCAGTCCATTCCAGAGGAACCTCTTTTCCCTTCACCGGCTCGTCTTTCACGCCGAGGATCGACTCACACCAAGGTGGCACGTGGCACAGCCCTGTGGGAAAGCCTCGTGGGAAAGCCTCGAGGGACAGCCTCAAGGGAAAGCCACAGATCCCTTGATCCACGTGACAGGAAGCGTGACACTACTACTGAAGCTCGGGAGGAAAGCGCACGTGCATGCCCCAACTCGAGACAGTCCTGACTCCCCTGGGGAGACTCAGAAGCACCCCAAGATCCATGGCAACACTGGAGAGGAGTCCTCAGGTTCCGGCCCCGACTCCACACAAGGACTGAGGCCCCGGCATGGACGGGAGAGGAATCCCGAGAGGTCCCCTAGCAACTCACATGGGGACTGGCCTTTCCTGAGGTCACCAGAGCGGGTCCCTGTGGTCCCCGTCGTAACTCGAGAAGACCTGCCGCAACTCGAGAAAATCCAGGAGGTTCTCCCATCCAGGCGAGATGAGGCCCTTTTCCGCTGAGGCGTCTCGAGGCTGATCACACCTCACCTCTGGAACTTCGAAAGGCTCCTTAACACCCTTGGTGCAAATCAGGAAGTTCCCCAACCTAGCCGTCTCCACTCGAGAGGAATCACGAGGGTCCCGCCCACATCCAGAGGAGCCCCGTTTCTGCCTCGTAGCTCGAGATGAGGGATCCTTTCCCTGCTTCGTCGGGAAAGAGTTCCCGGCATTCCCGTCGCATCTCAAGAGGAGGCGCTCTTAACAGGAACGGCGAGAGGAACTCCAGGGTCGTGCCACCATTCCAAGAGTCCCCCAGATGTATCAGTCCATTCCAGAGGAACCTCTTTTCCCTTCACCGGCTCGTCTTTCACGCCAAGGATCGACTGACACCAAGGTGGCACGTGGCACAGCCCTGTGGGAAAGCCTCGAGGGACAGCCTCGAGGGAAAGCCACAGATCCCTTGATCCACGTGACAGGAAGAGTGACACTACTGCTGCAGCTCGGGAGGAAAGCGCACGTGCATGCCCCCACTCGAGACGAGGCCTGACTCCCCTGGGGAGACTCAGAAGCACCCCAAGATCCATGGCAACACTGGAGAGGAATCCTCAGGTTCCGGCCCCGACTCCACACAAGGACTGAGGCCCCGGCATGGACGGGAGAGGTATCCCGAGAGGTCCCCTAGCAACTCACATGGGGACTGGCCTTTCCTGAGGCCACCAGAGCGGGTCCCTGTGGTCCCCGTCGTAACTCGAGAAGACCTGCCGCAACTCGAGAAAATCCAGGAGGTTCTCCCATCCAGGCGAGATGAGGCCCATTTCTGCTGAGGCGTCTCGAGGCTGATCACACCTCACCTCTGGAACTTCGAAAGGCTCCTTCACACCCTTGGTGCAAATCAAGAAGTTCCCCGACATAGCCGTCTCCACTCGAGAGGAATCACGAGGGTCCCGCCCACATCCAGAGGAGCCCCGTTTCCGCCTCGTATAGCTGAGGGATCCTTTCCCTGCTTCGTCGGGAAAGAGTTCCCGGCGTTCCCGTCGCATCTCAAGAGGAGGCCCTCTCAACAGGAACGGCGAGAGGAACTCCAGGGTCGTGCCACCATTCCAAGAGTCCCCCAGATGTCTCAGTCCATTCCAGAGGAACCTCTTTTCCCTTCACCGGCTCGTCTTTCACGCCGAGGATCGACTCACACCAAGGTGGCACGTGGCACAGCCCTGTGGGAAAGCCTCGTGGGAAAGCCTCGAGGGACAGCCTCGAGGGAAAGCCACAGATCCCTTGATCCACGTGACAGGGTGCGTGACACTACTGCTGCAGCTCGGGAGGAAAGCGCAAGTGCATGCCCCCACTCGAGACGAGGGCTGACTCCCCTGGGGAGACTCAGAAGCACCCCAAGATGCATGGCAACACTTTAGAGGAATACTCAGGTTCCGGCCCCGATTCCACACAAGGACTGAGGCCCCGGCATGGACGGGAGAGGAATCCCGAGAGGTCCCCTAGCAACTCGCATGGGGACTGGCCTTTCCTGAGGCCACCAGAGCGGGTCCCTGAGGTCCCCGTCGTAACTCGAGAACACCTGCCGCAACTCGAGAAAATCCAGGAGGTTCTCCCCTCCAGGCGAGATGAGGCCCATTTCCGCTGAGGCGTCTCGAGGCTGATCACACCTCACCTCTGGAACTTCGAAAGGCTCCTTCACACCCTTGGTGCAAATCAAGAAGTTCCCCGACATACCCGTCTCCACTCGAGGGGAATCACGAGGGTCCCGCCCACATCCAGAGGAGCCCCGTTTCTGCCTCGTAGCTCGAGATGAGGGATCCTTTCCCTGCTTCGTCGGGAAAGAGTTCCCGGCATTTCCGTCGCATCTCAAGGGGAGGCCCTCTCAACAGGAACGGCGAGAGGAACTCCAGGGTCGTGCCACCATTCCAAGAGTCCCCCAGATGTCTCAGTCCATTCCAGAGGAACCTCTTTTCCCTTCACCGGCTCGTCTTTCACGCCGAGGATCGACTCACACCAAGGTGGCACGTGGCACAGCCCTGTGGGAAAGCCTCGTGGGAAAGCCTCGAGGGACAGCCTCGAGGGAAAGCCACAGATCCCTTGATCCACGTGACAGGAAGAGTGACACTACTGCTGCAGATCGGGAGGAAAGCGCACGTGCATGCCCCCACTCGAGACGAGGCCTGACTCCCCTGGGGAGACTCAGAAGCACCCCAAGATCCATGGCAACACTGGAGAGGAATCCTCAGGTTCCGGCCCCGACTCCACACAAGGACTGAGGCCCCGGCATGGACGGGAGAGGAATCCCGAGAGGTCCCCTAGCAACTCACATGGGGACTGGCCTTTCCTGAGGCCACCAGAGCGGGTCCCTGTGGTCCCCGTCGTAACTCGAGAAGACCTGCCGCAACTCGAGAAAATCCAGGAGGTTCTCCCCTCCAGGCGAGATGAGGCCCATTTCCGCTGAGGCGTCTCGAGGCTGATCACACCTCACCTCTGGAACTTCGAAAGGCTCTTTCACACCCTTGGTGCAAATCAAGAAGTTCCCAGACATAGCCGTCTCCACTCGAGAGGAATCACGAGGGTCCCGCCCACATCCAGAGGAGCCCCGTTTCCGCCTCGTAGCTCGAGATGAGGGATCCTTTCCCTGCTTCGTCGGGAAAGAGTTCCCGGCGTTCCCGTCGCATCTCAAGAGGAGGCCCTCTCAACAGGAACGGCGAGAGGAACTCCAGGGTCGTGCCACCATTCCAAGAGTCCCCCAGATGTCTCAGTCCATTCCAGAGGAACCTCTTTTCCCTTCACCGGCTCGTCTTTCACGCCGAGGATCGACTCACACCAAGGTGGCACGTGGCACAGCCCTGTGGGAAAGCCTCGTGGGAAAGCCTCGAGGGACAGCCTCGAGGGAAAGCCACAGATCCCTTGATCCACGTGACAGGGTGCGTGACACTACTGCTGCAGCTCGGGAGGAAAGCGCAAGTGCATGCCCCCACTCGAGACGAGGCCTGACTCCCCTGGGGAGACTCAGAAGCACCCCAAGATCCATGGCAACACTTTGGAGGAATCCTCAGGTTCCGGCCCCGATTCCACACAAGGACTGAGGCCCCGGCATGGACGGGAGAGGAATCCCGAGAGGTCCCCTAGCAACTCGCATGGGGACTGGCCTTTCCTGAGGCCACCAGAGCGGGTCCCTGAGGTCCCCGTCGTAACTCGAGAACACCTGCCGCAACTCGAGAAAATCCAGGAGGTTCTCCCCTCCAGGCGAGATGAGGCCCATTTCCGCTGAGGCGTCTCGAGGCTGATCACACCTCACCTCTGGAACTTCGAAAGGCTCCTTCACACCCTTGGTGCAAATCAAGAAGTTCCCCGACATACCCGTCTCCACTCGAGGGGAATCACGAGGGTCCCGCCCACATCCAGAGGAGCCCCGTTTCCGCCTCATAGCTCGAGATGAGGGATCCTTTCCCTGCTTCGTCGGGAAAGAGATCCCGGCGTTCCCGTCGCATCTCAAAGGAGGCCCTCTCAACAGGAACGGCGAGAGGAACTCCAGGGTCGTGCCACCATTCCAAGAGTCCCCGAGATGTCTCAGTCCATTCCAGATTAACCTCTTTTCCCTTCACCGGCTCGTCTTTCACGCCGAGGATCGACTCACACCAAGGTGGCACGTGGCACAGCCCTGTCGGAAAGCCTCGTGGGAAAGCCTCGAGGGACAGCCTCGAGGGAAAGCCACAGATCCCTTGATCCACGTGACAGGAAGCGTGACACTACTACTGAAGCTCGGGAGGAAAGCGCACGTGCATGCCCCAACTCGAGACGAGGCCTGACTCCCCTGGGGAGACTCAGAAGCACCCCAAGATCCATGGCAACACTGGAGAGGAATCCTCAGGTTCCGGCCCCGACTCCACACAAGGACTGAGGCCCCGGCATGGACGGGAGAGGAATCCCGAGAGGTCCCCTAGCAACTCGCATGGGGACTGGCCTTTCCTGAGGCCTCCAGAGCGGGTCCCTGAGGTCCCCGTCGTAACGCGAGAAGACCTGCCGCAACTCGAGAAAATCCAGGAGGTTCTCCCCTCCAGGCGAGATGAGGCCCATTTCTGCTGAGGCGTCTCGAGGCTGATCACACCTCACCTCTGGAACTTCGAAAGGGTCCTTCACACCCTTGGTGCAAATCAAGAAGTTCCCCGACCTAGCCGTCTCCACTCGAGAGGAATCACGAGGGTCCCGCCCACATCCAGAGGAGCCCCGTTTCCGCCTCGTAGCTCGAGATGAGGGATCCTTTCCCTGCTTCGTCGGGAAAGAGTTCCCGGCGTTCCCGTCGCATCTCAAGAGGAGGCCCTCTCAACAGGAACGGCGAGAGGAACTCCAGGGTCGTGCCACCATTCCAAGAGTCCCCCAGATGTCTCAGTCCATTGCAGAGGAACCTCTTTTCCCTTCACCGGCTCGTCTTTCACGCCGAGGATCGGCTCACACCAAGGTGGCACGTGGCACAGCCCTGTGGGAAAGCCTCGTGGGAAAGCCTCGAGGGACAGCCTCGAGGGAAAGCCACAGATCCCTTGATCCACGTGACAGGAAGTGTGACACTACTGCTGCAGCTCGGGAGGAAAGCGCACGTGCATGCCCCCACTCGAGACGAGGCCTGACTCCCCTGGGGAGACTCAGAAGCACCCCAAGATCCATGGCAACACTGGAGAGGAATCCTCAGGTTCCGGCCCCGACTCCACACAAGGACTGAGGCCCCGGCATGGACAGGAGAGGAATCCCGAGAGGTCCCCTAGCACATCGCATGGGGACTGGCCTTTCCTGAGGCCACCAGAGCGGGTCCCTGTGGTCCCCGTCGTAACTCGAGAAGACCTGCCGCAACTCGAGAAAATCCAGGAGGTTCTCCCCTCCAGGCGAGATGAGGCCCATTTCCGCTGAGGCGTCTCGAGGCTGATCACACCTCACCTCTGGAACTTCGAAAGGGTCCTTCACACCCTTGGTGCAAATCAAGAAGTTCCCCGACCTAGCCGTCTCCACTGGAGAGGAATCACGAGGTTTCCGCCCACATCCAGAGGAGCCCCGTTTCCGCCTCGTAGCTCGAGATGAGGGATCCTTTCCCTGCTTCGTCGGGAAAGAGTTCCCGGCGTTCCCGTCGCATCTCAAGAGGAGGCCCTCTCAACAGGAACGGCGAGAGGAACTCCAGGGTCGTGCCACCATTCCAAGAGTCCCCCAGATGTCTCAGTCCATTCCAGAGGAACCTCTTTTCCCTTCACCGGCTCGTCTTTCACGCCGAGGATCGACTCACACCAAGGTGGCACGTGGCACAGCCCTGTGGGAAAGACTCGTGGGAAAGCCTCGAGGGACAGCCTCGAGGGAAAGCCACAGATCCCTTGATCCACGTGACAGGAAGCGTGACACTACTGCTGCAGCTCGGGAGGAAAGCGCACGTGCATGCCCCCACTCGAGACGAGGCCTGACTCCCCTGGGGAGACTCAGAAGCACCCCTAGATCCATGGCAACACTGGAGAGGAATCCTCAGGTTCCGGCCCCGACTCCACACAAGGACTGAGGCCCCGGCATGAACGGGAGAGTAATCCCGAGAGGTCCCCTAGCAACTCGCATGGGGCTGGCCTTTCCTGAGGCCACCAGAGCGGGTCCCTGAGGTCACCGTCGTAACTCGAGAAGACCTGCCGCAACTCGAGAAAATCCAGGAGGTTCTCCCCTCCAGGCGAGATGAGGCCCATTTCCGCTGAGGCGTCTCGAGGCTGATCACACCTCACCTCTGGAACTTCGAAAGGGTCCTTCACACCCTTGGTGCAAATCAAGAAGTTCCCCGACATACCCGTCTCCACTCGAGAGGAATCACGAGGGTCCCGCCCACATCCAGAGGAGCCCCGTTTCCGCCTCGTAGCTCGAGATGAGGGATCCTTTCCCTGCTTCTTCGGGAAAGACTTCCCGGCGTTCCCGTCGCAACTCAAGAGGAGGCCCTCTCAACAGGAACGGCGAGAGGAACTCCAGGGTCGTGCCACAATTCCAAGAGTCCCCCAGATGTCTCAGTCCATTCCAGAGGAACCTCTTTTCCCTTCACCGGCTCGTCTTTCACGCCGAGGATCGACTCACACCAAGGTGGCACGTGGCACAGCCCTGTGGGAAAGCCTCGCGCGAAAGCCTCGAGGGACAGACTCTAGGGAAAGCCACAGATCCCTTGATCCACGTGACAGGAAGCGTGACACTACTGCTGCAGCTCGGGAGGAAAGCGCACGTGCATGCCCCCACTCGAGACGAGGCCTGACTCCCCTGGGGAGACTCAGAAGCACCCCAAGATCCATGGCAACACTGGAGAGGAATCCTCAGGTTCCGGCCCCGAAGCCACACAAGGACTGAGGCCCCGGCATGGACGGGAGAGGAATCCCGAGAGGTCCCCTAGCAACTCACATGGGGACTGGCCTTTCCTGAGGCCAACAGAGCGTGTCCCTGAGGTCCCCGTCGTAACTCGAGAAGACCTGCCGCAACTCGAGAAAATCCAGGAGGTTCTCCCCTCCAGGCGAGATGAGGCCCATTTCCGCTGAGGCGTCTCGAGGCTGATCACACCTCACCTCTGGAACTTCGAAAGGGTCCTTCACACCCTTGGTGCAAATCAAGAAGTTCCCCGACATACCCGTCTCCACTCGACAGGAATCACGAGGGTCCCGCCCACATCCAGAGGAGCCCCGTTTCCGCCTCGTAGCTCGAGATGAGGGATCCTTTCCCTGCTTCGTCGGGAAAGAGTTCCCGGCGTTCCCGTCGCATCTCAAGAGGAGGCCCTCTCAACAGGAACGGCGAGAGGAACTCCAGGGTCGTGCCACCATTCCAAGAGTCCCCCAGATGTCTCAGTCCATTGCAGAGGAACCTCTTTTCCCTTCACCGGCTCGTCTTTCACGCCGAGGATCGACTCACACCAAGGTGGCACGTGGCACAGCCCTGTGGGAAAGCCTCGTGGGAAAGCCTCGAGGGACAGCCTCGAGGGAAAGCCACAGATCCCTTGATCCACGTGACAGGAAGCGTGACACTACTGCTGCAGCTCGGGAGGAAAGCGCACGTGCATGCCCCCACTCGAGACGAGGACTGACTCCCCTGGGGAGACTCAGAAGCACCCCAAGATCCATGGCAACACTGGAGAGGAATCCTCAGGTTCCGGCCCCGACTCCACACAAGGACGGAGGCCCCGGCATGGAAAGGAGAGGAATCCCGAGAGGTCCCCTAGCACATCGCATGGGGACTGGCCTTTCCGGAGGCCACCAAAGCGGGTCCCTGAGGTCCCCGTCGTAACTCGAGAAGACCTGCCGCACCTCGAGAAAATCCAGGAGGTTCTCCCCTCCAGGCGAGATGAGGCCCATTTCCGCTGAGGCGTCTCGAGGCTGATCACACCTCACCTCTGGAACTTCGAAAGGGTCCTTCACACCCTTGGTGCAAATCAAGAAGTTCCCCGACATACCCGTCTCCACTCGAGAGGAATCACGAGGGTCCCGCCCACAACCAGAGGAGCCCCGTTTCCGCCTCGTAGCTCGAGATGAGGGATCCTTTCCCTGCTTCGTCGGGAAAGAGTTCCCGGCGTTCCCGTCGCATCTCAAGAGGAGGCGCTCTCAACAGGAACGGCGAGAGGAACTCCAGGGTCGTGCCACCATTCCAAGAGTCCCCCAGATGTCTCAGTCCATTCCAGAGGAACCTCTTTTTCCTTCACCGGCTCGTCTTTCACGCCGAGGATCAACTCACACCAAGGTGGCACGTGGCACAGCCCTGTGGGAAAGCCTCGTGGGAAAGCCTCGAGGGACAGCCTCGAGGGAAAGCCACAGATCCCTTGATCCACGTGACAGGAAGCGTGACACTACTGCTGCAGCTCGGGAGGAAAGCGCACGTGCATGCCCCCACTCGAGACGAGGCCTGACTCCCCTGGGGAGACTCAGAAGCACCCCAAGATCCATGGCAACACTGGAGAGGAATCCTCAGGTTCCGGCCCCGACTCCACACAAGGACTGAGGCCCCGGCATGGACGAGAGAGGAATCCCGAGAGGTCCCCTAGCAACTCGCATGGGGACTGGCCTTTCCAGAGGCCACCAGAGCGGGTCCCTGAGGTCCCCGTCGTAACTCGAGAAGACCTGCCGCAACTGCAGAAAATCCAGGAGGTTCTCCCCTCCAGGCGAGATGAGGCCCATTTCCGCTGAGGCGTCTCGAGGTTGATCACACCTCACCTCTGGAACTTCGAAAGGGTCCTTCACACCCTTGGTGCAAATCAAGAAGTTCCCCGACATACCCGTCTCCCCTCGAGAGGAATCCCGAGGGTCCCTCCCACATCCAGAGGAGCCCCGTTTCCGCCTCGTAGCTCGAGATGTGGGATCCTTTCCCTGCTTCGTCGGGAAAGAGTTCCCGGCGTTCCCGTCGCATCTCAAGAGGAGGCCCTCTCAACAGGAACGGCGAGCGAACTCCAGGGTCGTGCCACCATTCCAAGAGTCCCCCAGATGTCTCAGTCCATTGCAGAGGAACCTGTTTTCCCTTCACCGGCTCGTCTTTCACGCCGAGTATCGGCTCACACCAAGGTGTCACGTGGCACAGCCCTGTGGGAAAGCCTCGTGGGAAAGCCTCGAGGGACAGCCTCGAGGGAAAGCCACAGATCCCTTGATCCACGTGACAGGAAGCGTGACACTACTGCTGCAGCTCGGGAGGAAAGCGCACGTGCATGCCCCCACTCGAGACGAGGCCTGACTCCCCTGGGGAGACTCAGAAGCACCCCAAGATCCATGGCAACACTGGAGAGGAATCCTCAGGTTCCGGCCCCGACTCCACACAAGGACTGAGGCCCCGGCATGGACAGGAGAGGAATCCCGAGAGGTCCCCTAGCACATCGCATGGGGACTGGCCTTTCCGGAGGCCACCAAAGCGGGTCCCTGAGGTCCCCGTCGTAACTCGAGAAGACCTGCCGCAACTCGAGAAAATCCAGGAGGTTCTCCCCTCCAGGCGAGATGAGGCCCATTTCCGCTGAGGCGTCTCGAGGCTGCTCACACCTCACCTCTGGAACTTCGAAAGGGTCCTTCACACCCTTGGTGCAAATCAAGAAGTTCCCCGACATACCCGTCTCCACTTGAGAGGAATCACGAGGGTACCGCCCACATCCAGAGGAGCCCCGTTTCCGCCTCGTAGCTCGAGATGAGGGATCCTTACCCTGCTTCGTCGGGAAAGAGTTCCCGGCGTTCCCGTCGCAACTCAAGAGGAGGCGCTCTCAACAGGAACGGCGAGAGGAACTCCAGGGTCGTGCCACCATTCCAAGAGTCCCCCAGATGTCTCAGTCCATTCCAGAGGAACCTCTTTTCCCTTCACCGGCTCGTCTTTCACGCCGAGGATCAACTCACACCAAGGTGGCACGTGGCACAGCCCTGTGGGAAAGCCTCGTGGGAAAGCCTCGAGGGACAGCCTCGAGGGAAAGCCACAGATCCCTTGATCCACGTGACAGGAAGCGTGACACTACTGCTGCAGCTCGGGAGGAAAGCGCACGTGCATGCCCCCACTCGAGACGAGGCCTGACTCCCCTGGGGAGACTCAGAAGCACCCCAAGATCCATGGCAACACTGGAGAGGAATCCTCAGGTTCCGGCCCCGACTCCACACAAGGACTGAGGCCCTGGCATGGACGAGAGAGGAATCCCGAGAGGTCCCCTAGCAACTCGCATGGGGACTGGCCTTTCCAGAGGCCACCAGAGCGGGTCCCTGAGGTCCCCGTCGTAACTCGAGAAGACCTGCCGCAACTGCAGAATATCCAGGAGGTTCTCCCCTCTAGGCGAGATGAGGCCCATTTCCGCTGAGGCGTCTCGAGGCTGATCACACCTCACCTCTGGAACTTCGAAAGGGTCCTTCACACCCTTGGTGCAAATCAAGAAGTTCCCCGACATACCCGTCTCCCCTCGAGAGGAATCCCGAGGGTCCCGCCCACATCCAGAGGAGCCCCGTTTCCGCCTCGTAGCTCGAGATGTGGGATCCTTTCCCTGCTTCGTCGGGAAAGAGTTCCCGGCGTTCCCGTCGCATCTCAAGAGGAGGCCCTCTCAACAGGAACGGCGAGAGGAACTCCAGGGTCGTGCCACCATTCCAAGAGTCCCCCAGATGTCTCAGTCCATTCCAGAGGAACCTCTTTTCCCTTCACCGGCTCGTCTTTCAGGCCGAGGATCGACTCACAGAAAGGTGGCACGTGGCACAGCCCTGTGGGAAAGCCTCGTGGGAAAGCCTCGAGGGACAGCCTCGAGGGAAAGCCACAGATCCCTTGATCCACGTGACAGTAAGCGTGACACTACTGCTGCAGCTCGGGAGGAAAGTGCACGTGCATGCCCCCACTCGAGACGAGGCCTGACTCCCCTGGGGAGACTCAGAAGCACCCCAAGATCCATGGCAACACTGGAGAGGAATCCTCAGGTTCCGGCCCCGACTCCACACAAGGACTGAGGGCCCGGCATGGACGGGAGAGGAATCCCGAGAGGTCCCCTATCAACTCGCATGGGGACTGGCCTTTCCTGAGGCCACCAGAGCGGGTCCCTGAGGTCCCCGTCGTAACTCGAGAAGACCTGCCGCAACTTGAGAAAATCCAGGAGGTTCTCCCCTCCAGGCGAGATGAGGCCCATTTCCGCTGAGGCGTCTCGAGGCTGATCACACCTCACCTCTGGAACTTCGAAAGGGTCCTTCACACCCTTGGTGCAAATCAAGAAGTTCCCCGACCTAGCCGTCTCCACTCGAGAGGAATCACGAGGGTCCCGCCCACATCCAGAGGAGCCCCGTTTCCGCCTCGTAGCTCGAGATGAGGGATCCTTTCCCTGCTTCGTCGGGAAAGAGTTCCCAGCGTTCCCGTCGCATCTCAAGAGGAGGCCCTCTCAACAGGAACGGCGAGAGGAACTCCAGGGTCGTGCCACCATTCCAAGAGTCCCCCAGATGTCTCAGTCCATTCCAGAGGAACCTCTTTTCCCTTCACCGGCTCGTCTTTCACGCCGAGGATCGACTCACACCAAGGTGGCACATGGCACAGCCCTGTGGGAAAGCCTCGTGGGAAAGCCTCGAGGGACAGCCTCGAGGGAAAGCCACAGATCCCTTGAACCACGTGACAGGAAGCGTGACACTACTGCTGCAGCTCGGCAGGAAAGCGCACGTGCATGCCCCCACTCGAGACGAGGCCTGACTCCCCTGGGGAGACTCAGAAGCACCCCAAGATCCATGGCAACACTGGAGAGGAATCCTCAGGTTCCGGCCCCGACTCCACACAAGGACTGAGGCCCCGGCATGGACAGGAGAGGAATCCCGAGAGGTCCCCTAGCACATCGCATGGGGACTGGCCTTTCCGGAGGCCACCAAAGCGGGTCCCTGAGGTCCCCGTCGTAACTCGAGAAGACCTGCCGCAACTCGAGAAAATCCAGGAGGTTCTCCCCTCCAGGCGAGATGAGGCCCATTTGCGCTGAGGCGTCTCGAGGCTGATCACACCTCACCTCTGGAACTTCGAAAGGGTCCTTCACACCCTTGGTGCAAATCAAGAAGTTCCCCGACATACCCGTCTCCACTCGAGAGGAATCACGAGGGTCCCGCCCACATCCAGAGGAGCCCCGTTTCCTCCTCGTAGCTCGAGATGAGGGATCCTTTCCCTGCTTCGTCGGGAAAGAGTTCCTGGCGTTCCCGTCGCATCTCAAGAGGAGGCGCTCTCAACAGGAACGGCGAGAGGAACTCCAGGGTCGTGCCACCATTCCAAGAGTCCCCCAGATGTCTCAGTCCATTCCAGAGGAACCTCTTTTCCCTTCACCGGCTCGTCTTTCACGCCGAGGATCAACTCACACCAAGGTGGCACGTGGCACAGCCCTGTGGGAAAGCCTCGTGGGAAAGCCTCGAGGGACAGCCTCGAGGGAAAGCCACAGATCCCTTGATCCACGTGAGAGGAAGCGTGACACTACTGCTGCAGCTCGGGAGGAAAGCGCACGTGCATGCCCCCACTCGAGACGAGGCCTGACTCCCCTGGGGAGACTCAGAAGCACCCCAAGATCCATGGCAACACTGGAGAGGAATCCTCAGGTTCCGGCCCCGACTCCACACAAGGACTGAGGCCCCGGCATGGACGAGAGAGGAATCCCGAGAGGTCCCCTAGCAACTCGCATGGGGACTGGCCTTTCCAGAGGCCACCAGAGCGGGTCCCTGAGGTCCCCGTCGTAACTCGAGAAGACCTGCCGCAACTGCAGAAAATCCAGGAGGTTCTCCCCTCCAGGCGAGATGAGGCCCATTTCCGCTGAGGCGTCTCGAGGCTGATCACACCTCACCTCTGGAACTTCGAAAGGGTCCTTCACACCCTTGGTGCAAATCAAGAAGTTCCCCGACATACCCGTCTCCCCTCGAGAGGAATCCCGAGGGTCCCTCCCACATCCAGAGGAGCCCCGTTTCCGCCTCGTAGGTCGAGATGTGGGATCCTTTCCCTGCTTCGTCGGGAAAGAGTTCCCGGCGTTCCCGTCGCATCTCAAGAGGAGGCCCTCTCAACAGGAACGGCGAGAGGAACTCCAGGGTCGTGCCACCATTCCAAGAGTCCCACAGATGTCTCAGTCCATTGCAGAGGAACCTCTTTTCCCTACACCGGCTCGTCTTTCACGCCGAGGATCGGCTCACACCAAGGTGGCACGTGGCACAGCCCTGTGGGAAAGCCTCGTGGGAAAGCCTCGAGGGACAGCCTCGAGGGAAAGCCACAGATCCCTTGATCCACGTGACAGGAAGCGTGACACTACTGCTGCAGCTCGGGAGGAAAGCGCACGTGCATGCCCCCACTCGAGACGAGGCCTGACTCCCCTGGGGAGACTCAGAAGCACCCCAAGATCCATGGCAACACTGGAGAGGAATCCTCAGGTTCCGGCCCCGACTCCACACAAGGACTGAGGCCCCGGCATGGACAGGAGAGGAATCCCGAGAGGTCCCCTAGCACATCGCATGGGGACTGGCCTTTCCGGAGGCCACCAAAGCGGGTCCCTGAGGTCCCCGTCGTAACTCGAGAAGACCTGCCGCAACTCGAGAAAATCCAGGAGGTTCTCCCCTCCAGGCGAGATGAGGCCCATTTCCGCTGAGGCGTCTCGAGGCTGATCACACCTCACCTCTGGAACTTCGAAAGGGTCCTTCACACCCTTGGTGCAAATCAAGAAGTTCCCCGACATACCCGTCTCCACTCGAGAGGAATCACGAGGGTACCGCCCACATCCAGAGGAGCCCCGTTTCCGCCTCGTAGCTCGAGATGAGGGATCCTTTCCCTGCTTCGTCGGGAAAGAGTTCCCGGCGTTCCCGTCGCATCTCAAGAGGAGGCGCTCTTAACAGGAACGGCGAGAGGAACTCCAGGGTCGTGCCACCATTCCAAGAGTCCCCCAGATGTCTCAGTCCATTCCAGAGGAACCTCTTTTCCCTTCACCGGCTCGTCTTTCACGCCGAGGATCAACTTACACCAAGGTGGCACGTGGCACAGCCCTGTGGGAAAGCCTCGTGGGAAAGCCTCGAGGGACAGCCTCGAGGGAAAGCCACAGATCCCTTGATCCACGTGACAGGAAGCGTGACACTACTGCTGCAGCTCGGGAGGAAAGCGCACGTGCATGCCCCCACTCGAGACGAGGCCTGACTCCCCTGGGGAGACTCAGAAGCACCCCAAGATCCATGGCAACACTGGAGAGGAATCCTCAGGTTCCGGCCCCGACTCCACACAAGGACTGAGGCCCCGGCATGGACGAGAGAGGAATCCCGAGAGGTCCCCTAGCAACTCGCATGGGGACTGGCCTTTCCAGAGGCCACCAGAGCGGGTCCCTGAGGTCCCCGTCGTAACTCGAGAAGACCTGCCGCAACTGCAGAAAATCCAGGAGGTTCTCCCCACCAGGCGAGATGAGGCCCATTTCCGCTGAGGCGTCTCGAGGCTGATCACACCTCACCTCTGGAACTTCGAAAGGGTCCTTCACACCCTTGGTGCAAATCAAGAAGTTCCCCGACATACCCGTCTCCCCTCGAGAGGAATCCCGAGGGTCCCGCCCACATCCAGAGGAGCCCCGTTTCCGCCTCGTAGCTCGAGATGTGGGATCCTTTCCCTGCTTCGTCGGGAAAGAGTTCCCGGCGTTCCCGTCGCATCTCAAGAGGAGGCCCTCTCAACAGGAACGGCGAGAGGAACTCCAGGGTCGTGCCACCATTCCAAGAGTCCCCCAGATGTCTCAGTCCATTCCAGAGGAACCTCTTTTCCCTTCACCGGCTCGTCTTTCAGGCCGAGGATCGACTCACACCAAGGTGGCACGTGGCACAGCCCTGTGGGAAAGCCTCGTGGGAAAGCCTCGAGGGACAGCCTCGAGGGAAAGCCACAGATCCCTTGATCCACGTGACAGGAAGCGTGACACTACTGCTGCAGCTCGGGAGGAAAGTGCACGTGCATGCCCCCACTCGAGACGAGGCCTGACTCCCCTGGGGAGACTCAGAAGCACCCCAAGATCCATGGCAACAATGGAGAGGAATCCTCAGGTTCCGGCCCCGACTCCACACAAGGACTGAGGCCCCGGCATGGACGGGAGAGTAATCCCGAGAGGTCCCCTAGCAACTCGCATGGGACTGGCCTTTCCTGAGGCCACCAGAGCGGGTCCCTGAGGTCCCCGTCGTAACTCGAGAAGACCTGCCGCAACTCGAGAAAATCCAGGAGGTTCTCCCCTCCAGGCGAGATGAGGCCCATTTCCGCTGAGGCGTCTCGAGGCTGATCACACCTGACCTCTGGAACTTCGAAAGGGTCCTTCACACCCTTGGTGCAAATCAAGAAGTTCCCCGACATACCCGTCTCCACTCGAGAGGAATCACGAGGGTCCCGCCCACATCCAGAGGAGCCCCGTTTCCGCCTCGTAGCTCGAGATGAGGGATCCTTTCCCTGCTTCTTCGGGAAAGAGTTCCCGGCGTTCCCGTCGCATCTCAAGAGGAGGCCCTCTCAACAGGAACGGCGAAAGGAACTCCAGGGTCGTGCCACCTTTCCAAGAGTCCCCCAGGTGTCTCAGTCCATTCCAGAGGAACCTCTTTTCCCTTCACCAGCTCGAATTTCACGCCGAGGATCGACTCACACCAAGGTGGCACGTGGCACAGCCCTGTGGGAAAGCCTCGTGGGAAAGCCTCGAGGGACAGCCTCGAGGGAAAGCCACAGATCCCTTGATCCACGTGACAGGAAGCGTGACACTACTGCTGTATCTCGGGAGGAAAGCACACGTGCATGCCCCCACTAGAGACGAGGCCTGACTCCCCTGGGGAGACTCAGAAGCACCCCAAGATCCATGGCAACACTGGAGAGGAATCCTCAGGTTCCGGCCCCGACTCCACACAAGGACTGAGGCCCCGGCATGGACGGGAGAGGAATCCCAAGAGGCCCCCTAGCAACTCGCATGGGGACGGGCCTTTCCTGAGGCCTCCAGAGCGTGTCCCTGAGGTCCCTGTCGTAACTCGAGAAGACCTGCCGCAACTCGAGAAAATCCAGGAGGTTTTCCCCTCCAGGCGAGATGAGGCCCATTTCTGCTGAGGCGTCTCGAGGCTGATCACATCTCACCTCTGGAACTTCGAAAGGCTCCTTCACACCCTTGGTGCAAATCAAGAAGTTCCCCGACATACCCGTCTCCACTCGAGAGGAATCACGAGGGACCCGCCCACATCCAGAGGAGCCCCGTTTCCGCCTCGTAGCTCGAGATGAGGGATCCTTTCCCTGCTTAGTCGGGAAAGAGTTCCCGGCGTTCCTGTCGCATCTCAAGAGGAGGGCCTCTCAACAGGAACGGCGAGAGGAACTCCAGGGTCGTGCCACCATTTCAAGAGTCCCCCAGATGTCTCAGTCCATTCCAGAGTAACCTCTTTTCCCTTCACCGGCTCGTCTTTCACGCCGAGGATCGACTCACACCAAGGTGGCACGTGGCACAGCCCTGTGGGAAAGCCTCGTGGGAAAGCCTCAAGGGACAGCCTCGAGGGAAAGCCACAGATCCCTTGATCCACGTGACAGGAAGCGTGACACTACTGCTGCAGCTCGGGAGGAAAGCGCACGTGCATGCCCCCACTCGAGACGAGGCCTGACTCCCCTGGGGAGACTCTGAAGCACCCCAAGATCCATGGCAACACTGGAGAGGAATCCTCAGGTTCCGGCCCCGACTCCACACAAGGACTGAGGCCCCGGCATGGACGGGAGAGGAATCCCGAGAGGTCCCCTAGCAACTCGCATGGGGACTGGCCTTTCCTGAGGCCAACAGAGCGGGTCCCTGAGGTCCCCGTCGTAACTCGAGAAGACCTGCCGCAACTCGAGAAAATCCAGGAGGTTCTCCCCTCCAGGCGAGATGAGGCCCATTTCCGCTGAGGCGTCTCGAGGCTGATCACACCTCACCTCTGGAACTTCGAAAGGGTCCTTCACACCCTTGGTGCAAATCAAGAAGTTCCCCGACATACCCGTCTCCCCTCGAGAGGAATCCCGAGGGTCCCGCCCACATCCAGAGGAGCCCCGTTTCTGCCTCGTAGCTCGAGATGTGGGATCCTTTCCCTGCTTCGTCGGGAAAGAGTTCCCGGCGTTCCCGTCGCATCTCAAGAGGAGGCCCTCTCAACAGGAACGGCGAGAGGAACTCCAGGGTCGTGCCACCATTCCAAGAGTCCCCCAGATGTCTCAGTCCATTCCAGAGGAACCTCTTTTCCCTTCACCGGCTCGTCTTTCACGCCGAGGATCGACTCACACCAAGGTGGCACGTGGCACAGCCCTGTGGGAAAGCCTCGTGGGAAAGCCTCGAGGGACAGCCTCGAGGGAAAGCCACAGATCCCTTGATCCACGTGACAGGAAGCGTGACACTACTGCTGCAGCTCGGGAGGAAAGCGCACGTGCATGCCCCCACTCGAGACGAGGCCTGACTCCCCTGGGGAGACTCAGAAGCACCCCAAGATCCATGGCAACACTGGAGAGGAATCCTCAGGTTCCGGCCCCGACTCCACACAAGGACTGAGGCCCCGGCATGGACGGGAGAGGAATCCCGAGAGGTCCCCTAGCAACTCGCATGGGGACTGGCCTTTCCTGAGGCCAACAGAGCGGGTCCCTGAGGTCCCCGTCGTAACTCGAGAAGACCTGCCGCAACTCGAGAAAATCCAGGAGGTTCTCCCCTCCAGGCGAGATGAGGCCCATTTCCGCTGAAGCGTCTCGAGGCTGATCACACCTCACCTCTGGAACTTCGAAAGGGTCCTTCACACCCTTGGTGCAAATCAAGAAGTTCCCCGACCTAGCCGTCTCCACTCGAGAGGAATCACGAGGGTCCCGCCCACATCCAGAGGAGCCCCGTTTCCGCCTCGTAGCTCGAGATGAGGGATCCTTTCCCTGCTTCGTCGGGAAAGAGTTCCCGGCGTTCCCGTCGCATCTCAAGAGGAGGCCCTCTCAACAGGAATGGCGAGAGGAACTCCAGGGTCGTGCCACCATTCCAAGAGTCCCCCAGATGTCTCAGTCCATTCCAGAGGAACCTCTTTTCCCTTCACCGGCTCGTCTTTCACGCCGAGGATCGACTCACACCAAGGTGGCACGTGGCACAGCCCTGTGGGAAAGCCTCGTGGGAAAGCCTCGAGGGACAGCCTCGAGGGAAAGCCACAGATCCCTTGATCCACGTGACAGGAAGCGTGACACTACTGCTGCAGCTCGGGAGGAAAGCGCACGTGCATGCCCCCACTCGAGACGAGGCCTGACTCCCCTGGGGAGACTCAGAAGCACCCCAAGATCCATGGCAACACTGGAGAGGAATCCTCAGGTTCCGGCCCCGACTCCACACAAGGACTGAGGGCCCGGCATGGACGGGAGAGGAATCCCGAGAGGTCCCCTAGCAACTCGCATGGGGACTGGCCTTTCCTGAGGCCACCAGAGCGGGTCCCTGAGGTCCCCGTCGTAACTCGAGAAGACCTGCCGCAACTCGAGAAAATCCAGGAGGTTCTCCCCTCCAGGCGAGATGAGGCCCATTTCCGCTGAGGCGTCTCGAGGCTGATCACACCTCACCTCTGGAACTTCGAAAGGGTCCTTCACACCCTTGGTGCAAATCAAGAAGTTCCCCGACCTAGCCGTCTCCACTCGAGAGGAATCACGAGGGTCCCGCCAACATCCAGAGGAGCCCCGTTTCCGCCTCGTAGCTCGAGATGAGGGATCCTTTCCCTGCTTCGTCGGGAAAGAGTTCCTGGCGTTCCCGTCGCATCTCAAGAGGAGGCCCTCTCAACAGGAATGGCGAGAGGAACTCCAGGGTCGTGCCACCATTCCAAGAGTCCCCCAGATGTCTCAGTCCATTCCAGAGGAACCTCTTTTCCCTTCACCGGCTCGTCTTTCACGCCGAGGATCGACTCACACCAAGGTGGCACGTGGCACAGCCCTGTGGGAAAGCCTCGTGGGAAAGCCTCGAGGGACAGCCTCGAGGGAAAGCCACAGATCCCTTGATCCACGTGACAGGAAGCGTGACACTACTGCTGCAGCTCGGGAGGAAAGCGCACGTGCATGCCCCCACTCGAGACGAGGCCTGACTCCCCTGGGGAGACTCAGAAGCACCCCAAGATCCATGGCAACACTGGAGAGGAATCCTCAGGTTCCGGCCCCGACTCCACACAAGGACTGAGGCCCCGGCATGGACGGGAGAGGAATCCCGAGAGGTCCCCTAGCAACTCGCATGGGGACTGGCCTTTCCAGAGGCCACCAGAGCGGGTCCCTGAGGTCCCCGTCGTAACTCGAGAAGACCTGCCGCAACTGCAGAAAATCCAGGAGGTTCTCCCATCCAGGCGAGATGAGGCCCATTTCCGCTGAGGCGTCTCGAGGCTGATCACACCTCACCTCTGGAACTTCGAAAGGGTCCTTCACACCCTTGGTGCAAATCAAGAAGTTCCCCGACATACCCGTCTCCCCTCGAGACGAATCCCGAGGGTCCCGCCCACATCCAGAGGAGCCCCGTTTCCGCCTCGTAGCTCGAGATGTGGGATCCTTTCCCTGCTTCGTCGGGAAAGAGTTCCCGGCGTTCCCGTCGCATCTCAAGAGGAGGCCCTCTCAACAGGAACGGCGAGAGGAACTCCAGGGTCGTGCCACCATTCCAAGAGTCCCCCAGATGTCTCAGTCCATTCCAGAGGAACCTCTTTTCCCTTCACCGGCTCGTCTTTCACGCCGAGGATCGACTCACACCAAGGTGGCACGTGGCACAGCCCTGTGGGAAAGACTCGTGGGAAAGCCTCGAGGGACAGCCTCGAGGGAAAGCCACAGATCCCTTGATCCACGTGACAGGAAGCGTGACACCACTGCTGCAGCTCGGGAGTTAAGCGAAAGTGCATGCCCCCAATCGAGACGACGCCTGACTCCCCGGGGGAGACTCAGAAGCACCCCAAGATCCATGGCAACACTGGAGAGGAATCCTCAGGTTCCGGCCCCGACTCCACACAAGGACTGAGGCCGCGGCATGGACGGGAGAGGAATCCCGAGAGGTCCCCTAGCAGTTCGCATGTGGACTGGCCTGTCCTGAGCCGACCAGAGCGGGTCACTGAGGTCCCCGTCGTAACTCGAGAAGACCTGCCGCAACTCGAGAAAATCCAGGAGGTTCTCCCCTCCAGGCGAGATGAGGCCCATTTCCGCTGAGGCGTCTCGAGGCTGATCACACCTCACCTCTGGAACTTCGAAAGGGTCCTTCACACCCTTGGTGCAAATCAAGAAGTTCCCCGACCTAGCCGTCTCCACTCGAGAGGAATCACGAGGGTCCCGCCCACATCCAGAGGAGCCCCGTTTCCGCCTCGTAGCTCGAGATGAGGGATCCTTTCCCTGCTTCGTCGGGAAAGAGTTCCCGGCGTTCCCGTCGCATCTCAAGAGGAGGCCCTCTCAACAGGAATGGCGAGAGGAACTCCAGGGTCGTGCCACCATTCCAAGAGTCCCCCAGATGTCTCAGTCCATTCCAGAGGAACCTCTTTTCCCTTCACCGGCTCGTCTTTCACGCCGAGGATCGACTCACACCAAGGTGGCACGTGGCACAGCCCTGTGGGAAAGCCTCGTTGGAAAGCCTCGAGGGACAGCCTCGAGGGAAAGCCACAGATCCCTTGATCCACGTGACAGGAAGTGTGACACTACTGCTGCAGCTCGGGAGGAAAGCGCACGTGCATGCCCCCACTCGAGACGAGGCCTGACTCCCCTGGGGAGACTCAGAAGCACCCCAAGATCCATGGCAACACTGGAGAGGAATCCTCAGGTTCCGGCCCCGACTCCACACAAGGACTGAGGCCCCGGCATGGACGGGAGAGGAATCCCGAGAGGTCCCCTAGCAACTCGCATGGGGACTGGCCTTTCCAGAGGCCACCAGAGCGGGTCCCTGAGGTCCCCGTCGTAACTCGAGAAGACCTGCCGCAACTGCAGAAAATCCAGGAGGTTCTCCCCTCCAGGGGAGATGAGGCCCATTTCCGCTGAGGCGTCTCGAGGCTGATCACACCTCACCTCTGGAACTTCGAAAGGGTCCTTCACACCCTTGGTGCAAATCAAGAAGTTCCCCGACATACCCGTCTCCCCTCGAGAGGAATCCCGAGGGTCCCGCCCATATCCAGAGGAGCCCCGTTTCCGCCTCGTAGCTCGAGATGTGGGATCCTTTCCCTGCTTCGTCGGGAAAGAGTTCCCGGCGTTCCCGTCGCATCTCAAGAGGAGGCCCTCTCAACAGGAACGGCGAGAGGAACTCCAGGGTCGTGCCACCATTCCAAGAGTCCCCCAGATGTCTCAGTCCATTCCAGAGGAACCTCTTTTCCCTTCACCGGCTCGTCTTTCACGCCGAGGATCGACTCACACCAAGGTGGCACGTGGCACAGCCCTGTGGGAAAGCCTCGTGGGAAAGCCTCGAGGGACAGCCTCGAGGGAAAGCCACAGATCCCTTGATCCACGTGACAGGAAGCGTGACACTACTGCTGCAGCTCGGGAGGAAAGCGCACGTGCATGCCCCCACTCGAGACGAGGCCTGACTCCCCTGGGGAGACTCAGAAGCACCCCAAGATCCATGGCAACACTGGAGAGGAATCCTCAGGTTCCGGCCCCGACTCCACACAAGGACTGAGGCCCCGGCATGGACGGGAGAGTAATCCCGAGAGGTCCCCTAGCAACTCGCATGGGGCCTGGCCTTTCCTGAGGCCACCAGAGCGGGTCCCTGAGGTCCCCGTCGTAACTCGAGAAGACCTGCCGCAACTCGAGAAAATCCAGGAGGTTCTCCCCTCCAGGCGAGAGGAGGCCCATTTCCGCTGAGGCGTCTCAAGGCTGATCACACCTCACCTCTGGAACTTCGAAAGGGTCCTTCACACCCTTGGTGCAAATCAAGAAGTTCCCCGACATACCCGTCTCCACTCGAGAGGAATCACGAGGGTCCCGCCCACATCCAGACGAGCCCCGTTTCCGCCTCGTAGCTCGAGATGAGGGATCCTTTCCCTGCTTCGTCGGGAAAGAGTTCCCGGCGTTCCCGTCGCATCTCAAGAGAAGGCCCTCTCAACAGGAACGGCGAGAGGAACTCCAGGGTCGTGCCACCATTCCAAGAGTCCCCCTGATGTCTCAGTCCATTCCAGGGGAACCTCTTTTCCCTTCACCGGCTCGTCTTTCACGCCGAGGATCGACTCACACCAAGGTGGCACGTGGCACAGCCCTGTGGGAAAGCCTCGTGGGAAAGCCTCGAGGGACAGCCTCGAGGGAAAGCCACAGATCCCTTGATCCACGTGACAGGAAGCGTGACACTACTGCTGCAGCTCGGGAGGAAAGTGCACGTGCATGCCCCCACTCGAGACGAGGCCTGACTCCCCTGGGGAGACTCAGAAGCACCCCAGGATCCATGGCAACACAGGAGAGGAATCCTCAGGTTCCGGCCCCGACGCCCCACAAAGTCTTAGGCCCCGGCATGGACGGGAGAGGAATCGCGAGATGGCCCCTAGCAACTCGCATGGGACTGGCCTTTCCTGAGGCCACCAGAGCGGGTCCCTGAGGTCCCCGTCGTAACTCGAGAAGACCTGCCGCAACTCGAGAAAATCCAGGAGGTTCTCCCCTCCAGGCGAGATGAGGCCCATTTCCGCTGAGGCGTCTCGAGGCTGATCACACTTCACCTCTTGAACTTCGAAAGGGTCCTTCACACCCTTGGTGCAAATCAAGAAGTTCCCCGACATACCCGTCTCCACTCGAGAGGAAACACGAGGGTCCCGCCCACATCCAGAGGAGCCCCGTTTCCGCCTCGTAACTCGAGATGAGGGATCCTTTCCCTGCTTCGTCGGGAAAGAGTTCCTGGCGTTCCCGTCCCATCTCAAGAGGAGGCCCTCTCAACAGAACGGCGAGAGGAACTCCAGGGTCGTGCCACCATTCCAAGAGTCCCCCAGATGTCTCAGTCCATTCCAGAGGAACCTCTTTTCCCTTCACCAGCTCGTCTTTCATGCCGAGGATCGACTCACACCAAGGTGGCACGTGGCACAGCCCTGTGGGAAAGCCTCGTGGGAAAGCCTCGAGGGACAGCCTCGAGGGAAAGCCACAGATCCCTTGATCCACGTGACAGGAAGCGTGACACTACTGCTGCAGCTCGGGAGGAAAGCGCACGTGCATGCCCCCACTCGAGATGAGGCCTGACTCCCCTGGGGAGACTCAGAAGCACCCCAAGATCCATGGCAACACTGGAGAGGAAACCTCAGGTTCCGGCCCCGACTCCACACAAGGACTGAGGCCGCGGCATGGACGGGAGAGGAATCCCGAGAGGTCCCCTAGCAACTCACATGGGGACTGGCCTTTCCTGAGGCGACCAGAGCGGGTCACTGAGGTCCCCGTCGTAACTCGAGAAGACCTGCCACAACTCGAGAAAATCCAGGAGGTTCTCCCCTCCAGGGAGATGAGGCCCATTTCTGCTGAGGCATCTCGAGGCAGATCACACCTCACCCCTGGAACTTCGAAAGGGTCCTTCGCACCCTTGCTGCAAATCAAGAAGTTCCCCGACATACCCGTCTCCACTCGAGAGGAAACACGAGGGTCCCGCCCACATCCAGAGGAGCCCCGTTTCCGCCTGGCAGCTCGAAATGAGGGATCCTTTCCCTGCTTGCTCGGGAAAGAGTTCCCGGCGTTCACGTCGCATCTCAAGAGGAGGCCCTCTCGACAGAACGGCGAGAGGAACTCCAGGGTCGTGCCACCATTCCAAGAGTCCCCCAGATGTCTCAGTCCATTCCAGAGGAACCTCTTTTCCCTTCACCGGCTCGTCTTTCACGCCGAGGATCGACTCACACCAAGGTGGCACGTGGCACAGCCCTGTGGGAAAGCCTCGTGGGAAAGCCTAGAGGGACAGCCTCGAGGGAAAGCCATAGATCCCTTGATCCACGTGAGAGGAAGCGTGACACTACTGCTGCAGCTCGGGAGGTAAGCGCACGTGCATGCCCCCACTCGAGACGAGGCCTGACTCCCCTGGGGAGACTCAGAAGCACCTCAAGATCCATGGCAACACTGGAGAGGAATTCTCAGATTCCGGCCCCGACTCCACACAAGGTCTTAGGCCCCGGCATGGACGGGAGAGGAATCCCGAGATGGCCCCTAGCAACTCGCACGGGGACTGGCCTTTCCTGAGGCGACCAGAGTGGGTCCCTGAGGTCCCCGTCGTAACTCGAGAAGACCTGCCGCAACTCGAGAAAATCCAGGAGGTTCTCCCCTCCAGGCGAGATGAGGCCCATTTCCGCTGAGGCGTCTCGAGGCTGATCACACCTCACCTCTTGAACTTCGAAAGGCTCCTTCACACCCTTGGTGCAAATCAAGAAGTTCCCCGACATACCCGTCTCCACTCGAGAGGAAACACGAGGGTCCCACCCACATCCAGAGGAGCCCCGTTTCCGCCTCGTAGCTCGAGATGAGGGATCCTTTCCCTGCTCCGTCGGGACAGAGTTCCCGGCGTTCCCGTCCCATCTCAAGAGGAGGCCCTCTCAACAGAACGGCGAGAGGAACTCCAGGGTCGTGCCACCATTCCAAGAGTCCCCCAGATGTCTCAGTCCATTCCAGAGGAACCTCTTTTCCCTTCACCGGCTCGTCGTTCACGCCGAGGATCGACTCACACCAAGGTGGCACGTGGCACAGCCCTGTGGGAAAGCCTCTTGGGAAAGCCTCGAGGGACAGCCTCGAGGGAAAGCCATAGATCCCTTGATCCACGTGACAGGAAGCGTGACACTACTGCTGCAGCTCGGGAGGTAAGCGCACGTGCATGCCCCCACTCGAGACGAGGCCTGACTCCCCTGGGGAGACTCAGAAGCACCCCAGGATCCATGGCAACACTGGAGAGGTATCCTCAGGTTCCGGCCCCGACTCCCCACAAGGTCTTAGGCCCCGGCATGGACGGGAGAGGAATCCCGAGATGGCCCCTAGCAACTCGCATGGGGACTGGCCTTTCCTGAGGCGACCAGAGTGGATCCCTGAGGTCCCCGTCGTAACTCGAGAAGACCTGCCGCAACTCGAGAAAATCCAGGAGGTTCTCCC
Organism: Budorcas taxicolor; assembly: GCF_023091745.1. Classification (NCBI taxonomy): domain Eukaryota; kingdom Metazoa; phylum Chordata; class Mammalia; order Artiodactyla; family Bovidae; genus Budorcas; species Budorcas taxicolor. The sequence continues at coordinate 21,763 of NW_026291962.1, read as the reverse complement.
CTCCAGGCGAGATGAGGCCCATTTCCGCTGAGGCGTCTCGAGGCTGATCACACCTCACCTCTGGAACTTCGAAAGGGTCCTTCACACCCTTGGTGCAAATCAAGAAGTTCGCCGACATACCCGTCTCCACTCGAGAGGAAACACGAGGGTCCCGCCCACATCCAGAGGAGCCCCGTTTCCGCCTGGTAGCTCGAGATGAGGGATCCTTTCCCTGCTTCATTGGGAAAGAGTTCCCGGCGTTCCCGTCGCATCTCAAGAGGAGGCCCTCTCAACAGGAACGGCGAGAGGAACTCCAGGGTCGTGCCACCATTCCAAGAGTCCCCCAGATGTCTCAGTCCATTCCAGAGGAACCTCTTTTCCCTTCACCGGCTCGTCTTTCACGCCGAGGATCGACTCACACCAAGGTGGCACGTGGCACAGCCCTGTGGGAAAGCCTCGTGGGAAAGCCTCGAGGGACAGCCTCGAGGGAAAGCCACAGATCCGTTGATTCACGTGACAGGAAGCGTGACACCACTGCTGCAGCTCGGGAGTTAAGCGAAAGTGCATGCCCCCAATCGAGACGACGCCTGACTCCCCTGGGGAGACTCAGAAGCACCCCAAGATCCATGGCAACACTGGAGAGGAAACCTCAGGTTCCGGCCCCGACTCCACACAAGGACTGAGGCCCCGGCATGGACGGGAGAGGAATCCCGAGAGGTCCCCTAGCAGTTCGCATGTGGACTGGCCTGTCCTGAGGCGACCAGAGCGGGTCACTGAGGTCCCCGTCGTAACTCGAGAAGACCTGCCGCAACTCGAGAAAATCCAGGAGGTTCTCCCCTCCAAGCGAGATGAGGCCCATTTCCGCTGAGGCGTCTCGAGGCGGATCACACCTCACCTCTGGAACTTCGAAAGGGTCCTTCACACCCTTGGTGCAAATCAAGAAGTTCCCCGACATACCCGTCTCCACTCGACAGGAAGCACGATTGTCCCGCCCACATCCAGAGGAGCCCCGTTTCCGCCTGGTAGCTCGAGATGAGGGATCCTTTCCCTGCTTCGTCGGGAAAGAGTTCCCGGCGTTCCCGTCGCATCTCAAGAGGAGGCCCTCTCAACAGAACGGCGAGAGGAACTCCAGGGTCGTGCCACCATTCCAAGAGTCCCCCAGATGTCTCAGTCCATTCCAGAGGAACCTCTTTTCCCTTCACCGGCTCGTCTTTCACGCCGAGGATCGACTCACACCAAGGTGGCACGTGGCACAGCCCTCTGGGAAAGCCTCGTGGGAAAGCCTCGAGGGACAGCCTCGAGGGAACGCCACAGATCCCTTGATCCACGTGACAGGAAGCGTGACACTACTGCTGCAGCACGGGAGGAAAGCGCACGTGCATGCCCCCACTCGAGACGAGGCCTGACTCCCCTGGGGAGACTCAGAAGCACCCCAGGATCCATGGCAACACTGGAGAGGTATCCTCAGGTTCCGGCCCCGACTCCCCACAAGGTCTTAGGCCCCGGCATGGACGGGAGAGGAATCCCGAGATGGCCCCTAGCAACTCGCATGGGGACTGGCCTTTCCTGAGGCCACCAGAGCGGGTCCCTGAGGTCCCCGTCGTAACTCGAGAAGACCTGCCGCAACTCGAGAAAATCCAGGAGGTTCTCCCCTCCAGGCGAGATGAGGCCCATTTCTGCTGAGGCGTCTCGAGGCTGATCACACTTCACCTCTTGAACTTCGAAAGGGTCCTTCACACCCTTGGTGCAAATCAAGAAGTTCCCCGACATACCCGTCTCCACTCGAGAGGAAACACGAGGGTCCCGGCCACATCCAGAGGAGCCCCGTTTCCGCCTCGTAGCTCGAGATGAGGGATCCTTTCCCTGCTCCGTCGGGAAAGAGTTCCCGGCGTTCCCGTCCCATCTCAAGAGGAGGCCCTCTCAACAGAACGGCGAGAGGAACTCCAGGGTCGTGCCACCATTCCAAGAGTCCCCCAGATGTCTCAGTCCATTCCAGAGGAACCTCTTTTCCCTTCACCGGCTCGTCTTTCACGCCGAGGATCGACTCACACCAAGGTGGCACGTGGCACAGCCCTGTGGGAAAGCCTCGTGGGAAAGCCTCGAGGGACAGCCTCGAGGGAAAGCCACAGATCCCTTGATCCACGTGACAGGAAGCGTGACACTACTGCTGCAGCTAGGGAGGAAAGCGGACGTGCATGCCCCCACTCGAGACGAGGCCTGACTCCCCTGGGGAGACTCAGAAGCACCCCAGTATCCATGGAACACTGGAGAGGTATCCTCAGGTTCCGGCCCCGACTCCCCACAAGGTCTTAGGCCCCGGCATGGACGGGAGAGGAATCCCGAGAGGTCCCCTAGCAGCTCGCATGGGGACTGGCCTTTCCTGAGGCCACCAGAGCGGGTCCCTGAGGTCCCCGTCGTAACTCGAGAAGACTTGCCGCAACTCGAGAAAATCCAGGAGGTTCTCCCCTCCAGGGAGATGAGGCCCATTTCTGCTGAGGCATCTCGAGGCAGATCACACCTCACCCCTGGAACTTCGAAAGGGTCCTTCACACCCTTGCTGCAAATCAAGAAGTTCCCCGACATACCCGTCTCCACTCGAGAGGAAACACGAGGGTCCCGCCCACATCCAGAGGAGCCCCGTTTCCGCCTGGTAGCTCGAGATGAGGGATCCTTTCCCTGCTTCATCGAGAAAGAGTTCCCGGCGTTCCCGTCGCATCTCAAGAGGAGGCCCTCTCAACAGGAACGGCGAGAGGAACTCCAGGGTCGTGCCACCATTCCAAGAGTCCCCCAGATGTCTCAGTCCATTCCAGAGGAACCTCTTTTCCCTTCACCGGCTCGTCTTTCACGCCGAGGATCGACTCACACCAAGGTGGCACGTGGCACAGCCCTGTGGGAAAGCCTCGTGGGAAAGCCTCGAGGGACAGCCTCGAGGGAAAGCCACAGATCCCTTGATCCACGTGACAGGAAGCGTGACACCACTGCTGCAGCTCGGGAGTTAAGCGAAAGTGCATGCCCCCAAACGAGACGACGCCTGACTCCCCTGGGGAGACTCAGAAGCACCCCAAGATCCATGGTAACACTGGAGAGGAAACCTCAGGTTCCGGCCCCGACTCCACACAAGGACTGAGGCCCCGGCATGGACGGGAGAGGAATCCCGAGAGGTCCCCTAGCAGTTCGCATGTGGACTGGCCTGTCCTGAGGCGACCAGAGCGGGTCACTGAGGTCCCCGTCGTAACTCGAGGAGACCTGCCGCAACTCGAGAAAATCCAGGAGGTTCTCCCCTCCAAGCGAGATGAGGCCCATTTCCGCTGAGGCGTCTCGAGGCGGATCACACCTCACCTCTGGAACTTCGAAAGGGTCCTTCACACCCTTGGTGCAAATCAAGAAGTTCCCCGACATACCCGTCTCCACTCGAGAGGAAACACGATTGTCCCGCCCACATCCAGAGGAGCCCCGTTTCCGCCTGGTAGCTTGAGATGAGGGATCCTTTCCCTGCTTCATCGGGAAAGAGTTCCCGGCCTTCCTGTCGCATCTCAAGAGGAGGCCCTCTCAACAGGAAAGGCGAGAGGAACTCCAGGGTCGTGCCACCATTCCAAGAGTCCCCCAGATGTCTCAGTCCATTCCAGAGGAACCTCTTTTCCCTTCACCGGCTCGTCTTTCACGCCGAGGATCGACTCACACCAAGGTGGCACGTGGCACAGCCCTGTGGGAAAGCCTCGTGGGAAAGCCTCGAGGGACAGCCTCGAGGGAAAGCCACAGATCCCTTGATCCACGTGACAGGAAGCGTGACACTACTGCTGCAGCTCGGGAGGAAAGCGCACGTGCATGCCCCCACTCGAGACGAGGCCTGACTCCCCTGGGGAGACTCAGAAGCACCCCAAGATCCATGGCAACACTAGAGAGGAATCCTCAGGTTCCGGCCCCGACTCCACACAAGGACTGAGGCCCCGGCATGGACGGGAGAGGAATCACGAGAGGGCCCCTAGCAGCTCACACGGGGACTGGCCTTTCCTGAGGCCACCAGAGCGGGTCCCTGAGGTCCCCGTCGTAACTCGAGAAGACCTGCCGCAACTCGAGAAAAACCAGGAGGTTCTCCCCTCCAGGGAGATGAGGCCCATTTCCGCTGAGGCATCTCGAGGCAGATCACACCTCACCCCTGGAACTTCGAAAGGGTCCTTCACACCCTTGGTGCAAATCAAGAAGTTCCCCGACCTAGCCGTCTCCACTCGAGAGGAATCACGAGGGTCCCGCCCACATCCAGAGGAGCCCCGTTTCCGCCTCGTAGCTCGAGATGAGGGATCCTTTCCCTGCTTGCTCGGGAAAGAGTTCCCGGCGTTCCCGTCAAATCTCAAGTGGAGGCCCTCTCAACAGAACGGCGAGAGGAACTCCAGGGTCGGGCCACCATTCCAAGAGTCCCCCAGATGTCTCAGTCCATTCCAGAGGAACCTCTTTTCCCTTCACCGGCTCGTCTTTCACGCCGAGGATCGACTCACACCAAGGTGGCACGTGGCACAGCCCTGTGGGAAAGCCTCTTGGGAAAGCCTCGAGGGACAGCCTCGAGGGAAAGCCATAGATCCCTTGATCCACGTGACAGGAAGCGTGACACTACTGCTGCAGCTCGGGAGGTAAGCGCACGTGCATGCCCCCACTCGAGACGAGGCCTGACTCCCCTGGGGAGACTCAGAAGCACCCCAGGATCCATGGCAACACTGGAGAGGTATCCTCAGGTTCCGGCCCCGACTCCCCACAAGGTCTTAGGCCCCGGCATGGACGGGAGAGGAATCCCGAGATGGCCCCTAGCAACTCGCACGGGGACTGGCCTTTCCTGAGGCGACCAGAGTGGATCCCTGAGGTCCCCGTCGTAACTCGAGAAGACCTGCCGCAACTCGAGAAAATCCAGGAGGTTCTCCCCTCCAGGCGAGATGAGGCCCATTTCCGCTGAGGCGTCTCGAGGCTGATCACACCTCACCTCTGGAACTTCGAAAGGGTCCTTCACACCCTTGGTGCAAATCAAGAAGTTCCCCGACATACCCGTCTCCACTCGAGAGGAAACACGAGGGTCCCGCCCACATCCAGAGGAGCCCCGTTTCCGCCTGGTAGCTCGAGATGAGGGATCCTTTCCCTGCTTCATTGGGAAAGAGTTCCCGGCGTTCCCGTCGCATCTCAAGAGGAGGCCCTCTCAACAGGAACGGCGAGAGGAACTCCAGGGTCGTGCCACCATTCCAAGAGTCCCCCAGATGTCTCAGTCCATTCCAGAGGAACCTCTTTTCCCTTCACCGGCTCGTCTTTCACGCCAAGGATCGACTCACACCAAGGTGGCACGTGGCACAGCCCTGTGGGAAAGCCTCGTGGGAAAGCCTCGAGGGACAGCCTCGAGGGAAAGCCACAGATCCCTTGATTCACGTGACAGGAAGCGTGACACCACTGCTGCAGCTCGGGAGTTAAGCGAAAGTGCATGCCCCCAATTGAGACGAGGCCTGACTCCCCTGGGGAGACTCAGAAGCACCCCAAGATCCATGGCAACACTGGAGAGGAAACCTCAGGTTCCGGCCCCGACTCCACACAAGGACTGAGGCCCCGGCATGGACGGGAGAGGAATCCCGAGAGGTCCCCTAGCAGTTCGCATGTGGACTGGCCTGTCCTGAGGCGACCAGAGCGGGTCACTGAGGTCCCCGTCGTAACTCGAGAAGACCTGCCGCAACTCGAGAAAATCCAGGAGGTTCTCCCCTCCAAGCGAGATGAGGCCCATTTCCGCTGAGGCGTCTCGAGGCGGATCACACTTCACCTCTTGAACTTCGAAAGGGTCCTTCACACCCTTGGTGCAAATCAAGAAGTTCCCCGACATACCCGTCTCCACTCGAGAGGAAACACGAGGGTCCCGCCCACATCCAGAGGAGCCCCGTTTCCGCCTCGTAGCTCGAGATGAGGGATCCTTTCCCTGCTCCGTCGGGAAAGAGTTCCCGGCGTTCCCGTCCCATCTCAAGAGGAGGCCCTCTCAACAGAACGGCGAGAGGAACTCCAGGGTCGTGCCACCATTCCAAGAGTCCCCCAGATGTCTCAGTCCATTCCAGAGGAACCTCTTTTCCCTTCACCGGCTCGTCTTTCACGCCGAGGATCGACTCACACCAAGGTGGCACGTGGCACAGCCCTGTGGGAAAGCCTGGTGGGAAAGCCTCGAGGGACAGCCTCGAGGGAAAGCCACAGATCCCTTGATCCACGTGACAGGAAGCGTGACACTACTGCTGCAGCTAGGGAGGAAAGCGGACGTGCATGCCCCCACTCGAGACGAGGCCTGACTCCCCTGGGGAGACTCAGAAGCACCCCAGTATCCATGGCAACAGTGGAGAGGTATACTCAGGTTCCGGCCCCGACTCCCCACAAGGTCTTAGGCCCCGGCATGGACGGGAGAGGAATCCCGAGAGGTCCCCTAGCAGCTCGCATGGGGACTGGCCTTTCCTGAGGCCACCAGAGCGGTTCCCTGAGGTCCCCGTCGTAACTCGAGAAGACCTGCCGCAACTCGAGAAAATCCAGGAGGTTCTCCCCTCCAGGGAGATGAGGACCTTTTCTGCTGAGGCATCTCGAGGCAGATCACACCTCACCCCTGGAACTTCGAAAGGGTCCTTCACACCCTTGCTGCAAATCAAGAAGTTCCCCGACATACCCGTCTCCACTCGAGAGGAAACACGAGGGTCCCGCCCACATCCAGAGGAGCCCCGTTTCCGCCTGGTAGCTCGAGATGAGGGATCCTTTCCCTGCTTCATCGGGAAAGAATTCCCGGCGTTCCCGTCGCATCTCAAGAGGAGGCCCTCTCAACAGGAACGGCGAGAGGAACTCCAGGGTCGTGCCACCATTCCAAGAGTCCCCCAGATGTCTCAGTCCATTCCAGAGGAACCTCTTTTCCCTTCACCGGCTCGTCTTTCACGCCGAGGATCGACTCACACCAAGGTGGCACGTGGCACAGCCCTGTGGGAAAGCCTCGTGGGAAAGCCTCGAGGGACAGCCTCGAGGGAAAGCCACAGATCCCTTGATCCACGTGACAGGAAGCGTGACACCACTGCTGCAGCTCGGGAGTTAAGCGAAAGTGCATGCCCCCAATTGAGACGAGGCCTGACTCCCCTGGGGAGACTCAGAAGCACCCCAAGATCCATGGCAACACTGGAGAGGAAACCTCAGGTTCCGGCCCCGACTCCCCACAAGGTCTTAGGCCCCGGCATGGACGGGAGAGGAATCCCGAGATGGCCCCTAGCAACTCGCACGGGGACTGGCCTTTCCTGAGGCGACCAGAGTGGATCCCTGAGGTCCCCGTCGTAACTCGAGAAGACCTGCCACAACTCGAGAAAATCCAGGAGGTTCTCCCCTCCAGGCGAGATGAGGCCCATTTCCGCTGAGGCGTCTCGAGGCGGATCACACCTCACCTCTGGAACTTCGAAAGGGTCCTTCACACCCTTGGTGCAAATCAAGAAGTTCCCCGACATACCCGTCTCCACTCGAGAGGAAACACGAGGGTCCCGCCCACATCCAGAGGAGCCCCGTTTCCGCCTGGTAGCTCGAGATGAGGGATCCTTTCCCTGCTTGCTCGGGAAACAGTTCCCGGCGTTCCCGTCGCATCTCAAGAGGAGGCCCTCTCAACACGAACGGCGAGAGGAACTCCAGGGTCGTGCCACCATTCCAAGAGTCCCCCAGATGTCTCAGTCCATTCCAGAGGAACCTCTTTTCCCTTCACCGGCTCGTCTTTCACGCCGAGGATCGACTCACACCAAGCTGGCACGTGGCACAGCCCTGTGGGAAAGCCTGGTGGGAAAGCCTCGAGGGACAGCCTCGAGGGAAAGCCACAGATCCCTTGATCCACGTGACAGGAAGCGTGACACTACTGCTGCAGCTAGGGAGGAAAGCGCACGTGCATGCCCCCACTCGAGACGAGGCCTGACTCCCCTGGGGAGACTCAGAAGCACCCCAGGATCCATGGCAACACTGGAGAGGTATCCTCAGGTTCCGGCCCCGACTCCCCACAAGGTCTTAGGCCCCGGCATGGACGGGAGAGGAATCCCGAGAGGTCCCCTAGCAGCTCGCATGGGGACTGGCCTCTCCTGAGGCCACCAGAGCGGGTCCCTGAGGTCCCCGTCGTAACTCGAGAAGACCTGCCGCAACTCGAGAAAATCCAGGAGGTTCTACCCTCCAGGGAGATGAGGCCCATTTCTGCTGAGGCATGTCGAGGCAGATCACACCTCACCCCAGGAACTTCGAAAGGGTCCTTCACACCCTTGCTGCAAATCAAGAAGTTCCCCCGACATACCCGTCTCCACTCGAGAGGAAACACGAGGGTCCCGCCCACATCCAGAGGAGCCCCGTTTCCGCCTGGTAGCTCGAGATGAGGGATCCTTTCCCTGCTTCATCGGGAAAGAGTTCCCGGCGTTCCCGTCGCATCTCAAGAGGAGGCCCTCTCAACAGGAACGGCGAGAGGAACTCCAGGGTCGTGCCACCATTCCAAGAGTCCCCCAGATGTCTCAGTCCATTCCAGAGGAACCTCTTTTCCCTTCACCGGCTCGTCTTTCACGCCGAGGATCGACTCACACCAAGGTGGCACGTGGCACAGCCCTGTGGGAAAGCCTCGTGGGAAAGCCTCGAGGGACAGCCTCGAGGGAAAGCCACAGATCCCTTGATCCACGTGACAGGAAGCGTGACACCACTGCTGCAGCTCGGGAGTTAAGCGAAAGTGCATGCCCCCAATTGAGACGAGGCCTGACTCCCCTGGGGAGACTCAGAAGCACCCCAAGATCCATGGCAACACTGGAGAGGAAACCTCAGGTTCCGGCCCCGACTCCCCACAAGGTCTTAGGCCCCGGCATGGACGGGAGAGGAATCCCGAGATGGCCCCTAGCAACTCGCACGGGGACTGGCCTTTCCTGAGGCGACCAGAGTGGATCCCTGAGGTCCCCGTCGTAACTCGAGAAGACCTGCCACAACTCGAGAAAATCCAGGAGGTTCTCCCCTCCAGGCGAGATGAGGCCCATTTCCGCTGAGGCGTCTCGAGGCTGATCACACCTCACCTCTGGAACTTCGAAAGGGTCCTTCACACCCTTGGTGCAAATCAAGAAGTTCCCCGACCTAGCCGTCTCCACTCGAGAGGAATCACGAGGGTCCCGCCCACATCCAGAGGAGCCCCGTTTCCGCCTCGTAGCTCGAGATGAGGGATCCTTTCCCTGCTTCGTCGGGAAAGAGTTCCCGGCGTTCCCGTCGCATCTCAAGAGGAGGCCCTCTCAACAGGAATGGCGAGAGGAACTCCAGGGTCGTGCCACCATTCCAAGAGTCCCCCAGATGTCTCAGTCCATTCCAGAGGAACCTCTTTTCCCTTCACCGGCTCGTCTTTCACGCCGAGGATCGACTCACACCAAGGTGGCACGTGGCACAGCCCTGTGGGAAAGCCTCGTGGGAAAGCCTCGAGGGACAGCCTCGAGGGAAAGCCACAGATCCCTTGATCCACGTGACAGGAAGCGTGACACTACTGCTGCAGCTCGGGAGGAAAGCGCACGTGCATGCCCCCACTCGAGACGAGGCCTGACTCCCCTGGGGAGACTCAGAAGCACCCCAAGATCCATGGCAACACTGGAGAGGAATCCTCAGGTTCCGGCCCCGACTCCACACAAGGACTGAGGGCCCGGCATGGACGGGAGAGGAATCCCGAGAGGTCCCCTAGCAACTCGCATGGGGACTGGCCTTTCCTGAGGCCACCAGAGCGGGTCCCTGAGGTCCCCGTCGTAACTCGAGAAGACCTGCCGCAACTCGAGAAAATCCAGGAGGTTCTCCCCTCCAGGCGAGATGAGGCCCATTTCCGCTGAGGCGTCTCGAGGCTGATCACACCTCACCTCTGGAACTTCGAAAGGGTCCTTCACACCCTTGGTGCAAATCAAGAAGTTCCCCGACCTAGCCGTCTCCACTCGAGAGGAATCACGAGGGTCCCGCCAACATCCAGAGGAGCCCCGTTTCCGCCTCGTAGCTCGAGATGAGGGATCCTTTCCCTGCTTCGTCGGGAAAGAGTTCCCGGCGTTCCCGTCGCATCTCAAGAGGAGGCCCTCTCAACAGGAATGGCGAGAGGAACTCCAGGGTCGTGCCACCATTCCAAGAGTCCCCCAGATGTCTCAGTCCATTCCAGAGGAACCTCTTTTCCCTTCACCGGCTCGTCTTTCACGCCGAGGATCGACTCACACCAAGGTGGCACGTGGCACAGCCCTGTGGGAAAGCCTCGTGGGAAAGCCTCGAGGGACAGCCTCGAGGGAAAGCCACAGATCCCTTGATCCACGTGACAGGAAGCGTGACACTACTGCTGCAGCTCGGGAGGAAAGCGCACGTGCATGCCCCCACTCGAGACGAGGCCTGACTCCCCTGGGGAGACTCAGAAGCACCCCAAGATCCATGGCAACACTGGAGAGGAATCCTCAGGTTCCGGCCCCGACTCCACACAAGGACTGAGGCCCCGGCATGGACGGGAGAGGAATCCCGAGAGGTCCCCTAGCAACTCGCATGGGGACTGGCCTTTCCAGAGGCCACCAGAGCGGGTCCCTGAGGTCCCCGTCGTAACTCGAGAAGACCTGCCGCAACTGCAGAAAATCCAGGAGGTTCTCCCATCCAGGCGAGATGAGGCCCATTTCCGCTGAGGCGTCTCGAGGCTGATCACACCTCACCTCTGGAACTTCGAAAGGGTCCTTCACACCCTTGGTGCAAATCAAGAAGTTCCCCGACATACCCGTCTCCCCTCGAGACGAATCCCGAGGGTCCCGCCCACATCCAGAGGAGCCCCGTTTCCGCCTCGTAGCTCGAGATGTGGGATCCTTTCCCTGCTTCGTCGGGAAAGAGTTCCCGGCGTTCCCGTCGCATCTCAAGAGGAGGCCCTCTCAACAGGAACGGCGAGAGGAACTCCAGGGTCGTGCCACCATTCCAAGAGTCCCCCAGATGTCTCAGTCCATTCCAGAGGAACCTCTTTTCCCTTCACCGGCTCGTCTTTCACGCCGAGGATCGACTCACACCAAGGTGGCACGTGGCACAGCCCTGTGGGAAAGACTCGTGGGAAAGCCTCGAGGGACAGCCTCGAGGGAAAGCCACAGATCCCTTGATCCACGTGACAGGAAGCGTGACACCACTGCTGCAGCTCGGGAGTTAAGCGAAAGTGCATGCCCCCAATCGAGACGACGCCTGACTCCCCGGGGGAGACTCAGAAGCACCCCAAGATCCATGGCAACACTGGAGAGGAATCCTCAGGTTCCGGCCCCGACTCCACACAAGGACTGAGGCCGCGGCATGGACGGGAGAGGAATCCCGAGAGGTCCCCTAGCAGTTCGCATGTGGACTGGCCTGTCCTGAGCCGACCAGAGCGGGTCACTGAGGTCCCCGTCGTAACTCGAGAAGACCTGCCGCAACTCGAGAAAATCCAGGAGGTTCTCCCCTCCAGGCGAGATGAGGCCCATTTCCGCTGAGGCGTCTCGAGGCTGATCACACCTCACCTCTGGAACTTCGAAAGGGTCCTTCACACCCTTGGTGCAAATCAAGAAGTTCCCCGACCTAGCCGTCTCCACTCGAGAGGAATCACGAGGGTCCCGCCCACATCCAGAGGAGCCCCGTTTCCGCCTCGTAGCTCGAGATGAGGGATCCTTTCCCTGCTTCGTCGGGAAAGAGTTCCCGGCGTTCCCGTCGCATCTCAAGAGGAGGCCCTCTCAACAGGAATGGCGAGAGGAACTCCAGGGTCGTGCCACCATTCCAAGAGTCCCCCAGATGTCTCAGTCCATTCCAGAGGAACCTCTTTTCCCTTCACCGGCTCGTCTTTCACGCCGAGGATCGACTCACACCAAGGTGGCACGTGGCACAGCCCTGTGGGAAAGCCTCGTTGGAAAGCCTCGAGGGACAGCCTCGAGGGAAAGCCACAGATCCCTTGATCCACGTGACAGGAAGTGTGACACTACTGCTGCAGCTCGGGAGGAAAGCGCACGTGCATGCCCCCACTCGAGACGAGGCCTGACTCCCCTGGGGAGACTCAGAAGCACCCCAAGATCCATGGCAACACTGGAGAGGAATCCTCAGGTTCCGGCCCCGACTCCACACAAGGACTGAGGCCCCGGCATGGACGGGAGAGGAATCCCGAGAGGTCCCCTAGCAACTCGCATGGGGACTGGCCTTTCCAGAGGCCACCAGAGCGGGTCCCTGAGGTCCCCGTCGTAACTCGAGAAGACCTGCCGCAACTGCAGAAAATCCAGGAGGTTCTCCCCTCCAGGGGAGATGAGGCCCATTTCCGCTGAGGCGTCTCGAGGCTGATCACACCTCACCTCTGGAACTTCGAAAGGGTCCTTCACACCCTTGGTGCAAATCAAGAAGTTCCCCGACATACCCGTCTCCCCTCGAGAGGAATCCCGAGGGTCCCGCCCATATCCAGAGGAGCCCCGTTTCCGCCTCGTAGCTCGAGATGTGGGATCCTTTCCCTGCTTCGTCGGGAAAGAGTTCCCGGCGTTCCCGTCGCATCTCAAGAGGAGGCCCTCTCAACAGGAACGGCGAGAGGAACTCCAGGGTCGTGCCACCATTCCAAGAGTCCCCCAGATGTCTCAGTCCATTCCAGAGGAACCTCTTTTCCCTTCACCGGCTCGTCTTTCACGCCGAGGATCGACTCACACCAAGGTGGCACGTGGCACAGCCCTGTGGGAAAGCCTCGTGGGAAAGCCTCGAGGGACAGCCTCGAGGGAAAGCCACAGATCCCTTGATCCACGTGACAGGAAGCGTGACACTACTGCTGCAGCTCGGGAGGAAAGCGCACGTGCATGCCCCCACTCGAGACGAGGCCTGACTCCCCTGGGGAGACTCAGAAGCACCCCAAGATCCATGGCAACACTGGAGAGGAATCCTCAGGTTCCGGCCCCGACTCCACACAAGGACTGAGGCCCCGGCATGGACGGGAGAGTAATCCCGAGAGGTCCCCTAGCAACTCGCATGGGGCCTGGCCTTTCCTGAGGCCACCAGAGCGGGTCCCTGAGGTCCCCGTCGTAACTCGAGAAGACCTGCCGCAACTCGAGAAAATCCAGGAGGTTCTCCCCTCCAGGCGAGAGGAGGCCCATTTCCGCTGAGGCGTCTCAAGGCTGATCACACCTCACCTCTGGAACTTCGAAAGGGTCCTTCACACCCTTGGTGCAAATCAAGAAGTTCCCCGACATACCCGTCTCCACTCGAGAGGAATCACGAGGGTCCCGCCCACATCCAGACGAGCCCCGTTTCCGCCTCGTAGCTCGAGATGAGGGATCCTTTCCCTGCTTCGTCGGGAAAGAGTTCCCGGCGTTCCCGTCGCATCTCAAGAGAAGGCCCTCTCAACAGGAACGGCGAGAGGAACTCCAGGGTCGTGCCACCATTCCAAGAGTCCCCCTGATGTCTCAGTCCATTCCAGGGGAACCTCTTTTCCCTTCACCGGCTCGTCTTTCACGCCGAGGATCGACTCACACCAAGGTGGCACGTGGCACAGCCCTGTGGGAAAGCCTCGTGGGAAAGCCTCGAGGGACAGCCTCGAGGGAAAGCCACAGATCCCTTGATCCACGTGACAGGAAGCGTGACACTACTGCTGCAGCTCGGGAGGAAAGTGCACGTGCATGCCCCCACTCGAGACGAGGCCTGACTCCCCTGGGGAGACTCAGAAGCACCCCAGGATCCATGGCAACACAGGAGAGGAATCCTCAGGTTCCGGCCCCGACGCCCCACAAAGTCTTAGGCCCCGGCATGGACGGGAGAGGAATCGCGAGATGGCCCCTAGCAACTCGCATGGGACTGGCCTTTCCTGAGGCCACCAGAGCGGGTCCCTGAGGTCCCCGTCGTAACTCGAGAAGACCTGCCGCAACTCGAGAAAATCCAGGAGGTTCTCCCCTCCAGGCGAGATGAGGCCCATTTCCGCTGAGGCGTCTCGAGGCTGATCACACTTCACCTCTTGAACTTCGAAAGGGTCCTTCACACCCTTGGTGCAAATCAAGAAGTTCCCCGACATACCCGTCTCCACTCGAGAGGAAACACGAGGGTCCCGCCCACATCCAGAGGAGCCCCGTTTCCGCCTCGTAACTCGAGATGAGGGATCCTTTCCCTGCTTCGTCGGGAAAGAGTTCCTGGCGTTCCCGTCCCATCTCAAGAGGAGGCCCTCTCAACAGAACGGCGAGAGGAACTCCAGGGTCGTGCCACCATTCCAAGAGTCCCCCAGATGTCTCAGTCCATTCCAGAGGAACCTCTTTTCCCTTCACCAGCTCGTCTTTCATGCCGAGGATCGACTCACACCAAGGTGGCACGTGGCACAGCCCTGTGGGAAAGCCTCGTGGGAAAGCCTCGAGGGACAGCCTCGAGGGAAAGCCACAGATCCCTTGATCCACGTGACAGGAAGCGTGACACTACTGCTGCAGCTCGGGAGGAAAGCGCACGTGCATGCCCCCACTCGAGATGAGGCCTGACTCCCCTGGGGAGACTCAGAAGCACCCCAAGATCCATGGCAACACTGGAGAGGAAACCTCAGGTTCCGGCCCCGACTCCACACAAGGACTGAGGCCGCGGCATGGACGGGAGAGGAATCCCGAGAGGTCCCCTAGCAACTCACATGGGGACTGGCCTTTCCTGAGGCGACCAGAGCGGGTCACTGAGGTCCCCGTCGTAACTCGAGAAGACCTGCCACAACTCGAGAAAATCCAGGAGGTTCTCCCCTCCAGGGAGATGAGGCCCATTTCTGCTGAGGCATCTCGAGGCAGATCACACCTCACCCCTGGAACTTCGAAAGGGTCCTTCGCACCCTTGCTGCAAATCAAGAAGTTCCCCGACATACCCGTCTCCACTCGAGAGGAAACACGAGGGTCCCGCCCACATCCAGAGGAGCCCCGTTTCCGCCTGGCAGCTCGAAATGAGGGATCCTTTCCCTGCTTGCTCGGGAAAGAGTTCCCGGCGTTCACGTCGCATCTCAAGAGGAGGCCCTCTCGACAGAACGGCGAGAGGAACTCCAGGGTCGTGCCACCATTCCAAGAGTCCCCCAGATGTCTCAGTCCATTCCAGAGGAACCTCTTTTCCCTTCACCGGCTCGTCTTTCACGCCGAGGATCGACTCACACCAAGGTGGCACGTGGCACAGCCCTGTGGGAAAGCCTCGTGGGAAAGCCTAGAGGGACAGCCTCGAGGGAAAGCCATAGATCCCTTGATCCACGTGAGAGGAAGCGTGACACTACTGCTGCAGCTCGGGAGGTAAGCGCACGTGCATGCCCCCACTCGAGACGAGGCCTGACTCCCCTGGGGAGACTCAGAAGCACCTCAAGATCCATGGCAACACTGGAGAGGAATTCTCAGATTCCGGCCCCGACTCCACACAAGGTCTTAGGCCCCGGCATGGACGGGAGAGGAATCCCGAGATGGCCCCTAGCAACTCGCACGGGGACTGGCCTTTCCTGAGGCGACCAGAGTGGGTCCCTGAGGTCCCCGTCGTAACTCGAGAAGACCTGCCGCAACTCGAGAAAATCCAGGAGGTTCTCCCCTCCAGGCGAGATGAGGCCCATTTCCGCTGAGGCGTCTCGAGGCTGATCACACCTCACCTCTTGAACTTCGAAAGGCTCCTTCACACCCTTGGTGCAAATCAAGAAGTTCCCCGACATACCCGTCTCCACTCGAGAGGAAACACGAGGGTCCCACCCACATCCAGAGGAGCCCCGTTTCCGCCTCGTAGCTCGAGATGAGGGATCCTTTCCCTGCTCCGTCGGGACAGAGTTCCCGGCGTTCCCGTCCCATCTCAAGAGGAGGCCCTCTCAACAGAACGGCGAGAGGAACTCCAGGGTCGTGCCACCATTCCAAGAGTCCCCCAGATGTCTCAGTCCATTCCAGAGGAACCTCTTTTCCCTTCACCGGCTCGTCGTTCACGCCGAGGATCGACTCACACCAAGGTGGCACGTGGCACAGCCCTGTGGGAAAGCCTCTTGGGAAAGCCTCGAGGGACAGCCTCGAGGGAAAGCCATAGATCCCTTGATCCACGTGACAGGAAGCGTGACACTACTGCTGCAGCTCGGGAGGTAAGCGCACGTGCATGCCCCCACTCGAGACGAGGCCTGACTCCCCTGGGGAGACTCAGAAGCACCCCAGGATCCATGGCAACACTGGAGAGGTATCCTCAGGTTCCGGCCCCGACTCCCCACAAGGTCTTAGGCCCCGGCATGGACGGGAGAGGAATCCCGAGATGGCCCCTAGCAACTCGCATGGGGACTGGCCTTTCCTGAGGCGACCAGAGTGGATCCCTGAGGTCCCCGTCGTAACTCGAGAAGACCTGCCGCAACTCGAGAAAATCCAGGAGGTTCTCCCCTCCAGGCGAGATGAGGCCCATTTCCGCTGAGGCGTCTCGAGGCTGATCACACCTCACCTCTGGAACTTCGAAAGGGTCCTTCACACCCTTGGTGCAAATCAAGAAGTTCGCCGACATACCCGTCTCCACTCGAGAGGAAACACGAGGGTCCCGCCCACATCCAGAGGAGCCCCGTTTCCGCCTGGTAGCTCGAGATGAGGGATCCTTTCCCTGCTTCATTGGGAAAGAGTTCCCGGCGTTCCCGTCGCATCTCAAGAGGAGGCCCTCTCAACAGGAACGGCGAGAGGAACTCCAGGGTCGTGCCACCATTCCAAGAGTCCCCCAGATGTCTCAGTCCATTCCAGAGGAACCTCTTTTCCCTTCACCGGCTCGTCTTTCACGCCGAGGATCGACTCACACCAAGGTGGCACGTGGCACAGCCCTGTGGGAAAGCCTCGTGGGAAAGCCTCGAGGGACAGCCTCGAGGGAAAGCCACAGATCCGTTGATTCACGTGACAGGAAGCGTGACACCACTGCTGCAGCTCGGGAGTTAAGCGAAAGTGCATGCCCCCAATCGAGACGACGCCTGACTCCCCTGGGGAGACTCAGAAGCACCCCAAGATCCATGGCAACACTGGAGAGGAAACCTCAGGTTCCGGCCCCGACTCCACACAAGGACTGAGGCCCCGGCATGGACGGGAGAGGAATCCCGAGAGGTCCCCTAGCAGTTCGCATGTGGACTGGCCTGTCCTGAGGCGACCAGAGCGGGTCACTGAGGTCCCCGTCGTAACTCGAGAAGACCTGCCGCAACTCGAGAAAATCCAGGAGGTTCTCCCCTCCAAGCGAGATGAGGCCCATTTCCGCTGAGGCGTCTCGAGGCGGATCACACCTCACCTCTGGAACTTCGAAAGGGTCCTTCACACCCTTGGTGCAAATCAAGAAGTTCCCCGACATACCCGTCTCCACTCGACAGGAAGCACGATTGTCCCGCCCACATCCAGAGGAGCCCCGTTTCCGCCTGGTAGCTCGAGATGAGGGATCCTTTCCCTGCTTCGTCGGGAAAGAGTTCCCGGCGTTCCCGTCGCATCTCAAGAGGAGGCCCTCTCAACAGAACGGCGAGAGGAACTCCAGGGTCGTGCCACCATTCCAAGAGTCCCCCAGATGTCTCAGTCCATTCCAGAGGAACCTCTTTTCCCTTCACCGGCTCGTCTTTCACGCCGAGGATCGACTCACACCAAGGTGGCACGTGGCACAGCCCTCTGGGAAAGCCTCGTGGGAAAGCCTCGAGGGACAGCCTCGAGGGAACGCCACAGATCCCTTGATCCACGTGACAGGAAGCGTGACACTACTGCTGCAGCACGGGAGGAAAGCGCACGTGCATGCCCCCACTCGAGACGAGGCCTGACTCCCCTGGGGAGACTCAGAAGCACCCCAGGATCCATGGCAACACTGGAGAGGTATCCTCAGGTTCCGGCCCCGACTCCCCACAAGGTCTTAGGCCCCGGCATGGACGGGAGAGGAATCCCGAGATGGCCCCTAGCAACTCGCATGGGGACTGGCCTTTCCTGAGGCCACCAGAGCGGGTCCCTGAGGTCCCCGTCGTAACTCGAGAAGACCTGCCGCAACTCGAGAAAATCCAGGAGGTTCTCCCCTCCAGGCGAGATGAGGCCCATTTCTGCTGAGGCGTCTCGAGGCTGATCACACTTCACCTCTTGAACTTCGAAAGGGTCCTTCACACCCTTGGTGCAAATCAAGAAGTTCCCCGACATACCCGTCTCCACTCGAGAGGAAACACGAGGGTCCCGGCCACATCCAGAGGAGCCCCGTTTCCGCCTCGTAGCTCGAGATGAGGGATCCTTTCCCTGCTCCGTCGGGAAAGAGTTCCCGGCGTTCCCGTCCCATCTCAAGAGGAGGCCCTCTCAACAGAACGGCGAGAGGAACTCCAGGGTCGTGCCACCATTCCAAGAGTCCCCCAGATGTCTCAGTCCATTCCAGAGGAACCTCTTTTCCCTTCACCGGCTCGTCTTTCACGCCGAGGATCGACTCACACCAAGGTGGCACGTGGCACAGCCCTGTGGGAAAGCCTCGTGGGAAAGCCTCGAGGGACAGCCTCGAGGGAAAGCCACAGATCCCTTGATCCACGTGACAGGAAGCGTGACACTACTGCTGCAGCTAGGGAGGAAAGCGGACGTGCATGCCCCCACTCGAGACGAGGCCTGACTCCCCTGGGGAGACTCAGAAGCACCCCAGTATCCATGGAACACTGGAGAGGTATCCTCAGGTTCCGGCCCCGACTCCCCACAAGGTCTTAGGCCCCGGCATGGACGGGAGAGGAATCCCGAGAGGTCCCCTAGCAGCTCGCATGGGGACTGGCCTTTCCTGAGGCCACCAGAGCGGGTCCCTGAGGTCCCCGTCGTAACTCGAGAAGACTTGCCGCAACTCGAGAAAATCCAGGAGGTTCTCCCCTCCAGGGAGATGAGGCCCATTTCTGCTGAGGCATCTCGAGGCAGATCACACCTCACCCCTGGAACTTCGAAAGGGTCCTTCACACCCTTGCTGCAAATCAAGAAGTTCCCCGACATACCCGTCTCCACTCGAGAGGAAACACGAGGGTCCCGCCCACATCCAGAGGAGCCCCGTTTCCGCCTGGTAGCTCGAGATGAGGGATCCTTTCCCTGCTTCATCGAGAAAGAGTTCCCGGCGTTCCCGTCGCATCTCAAGAGGAGGCCCTCTCAACAGGAACGGCGAGAGGAACTCCAGGGTCGTGCCACCATTCCAAGAGTCCCCCAGATGTCTCAGTCCATTCCAGAGGAACCTCTTTTCCCTTCACCGGCTCGTCTTTCACGCCGAGGATCGACTCACACCAAGGTGGCACGTGGCACAGCCCTGTGGGAAAGCCTCGTGGGAAAGCCTCGAGGGACAGCCTCGAGGGAAAGCCACAGATCCCTTGATCCACGTGACAGGAAGCGTGACACCACTGCTGCAGCTCGGGAGTTAAGCGAAAGTGCATGCCCCCAAACGAGACGACGCCTGACTCCCCTGGGGAGACTCAGAAGCACCCCAAGATCCATGGTAACACTGGAGAGGAAACCTCAGGTTCCGGCCCCGACTCCACACAAGGACTGAGGCCCCGGCATGGACGGGAGAGGAATCCCGAGAGGTCCCCTAGCAGTTCGCATGTGGACTGGCCTGTCCTGAGGCGACCAGAGCGGGTCACTGAGGTCCCCGTCGTAACTCGAGGAGACCTGCCGCAACTCGAGAAAATCCAGGAGGTTCTCCCCTCCAAGCGAGATGAGGCCCATTTCCGCTGAGGCGTCTCGAGGCGGATCACACCTCACCTCTGGAACTTCGAAAGGGTCCTTCACACCCTTGGTGCAAATCAAGAAGTTCCCCGACATACCCGTCTCCACTCGAGAGGAAACACGATTGTCCCGCCCACATCCAGAGGAGCCCCGTTTCCGCCTGGTAGCTTGAGATGAGGGATCCTTTCCCTGCTTCATCGGGAAAGAGTTCCCGGCCTTCCTGTCGCATCTCAAGAGGAGGCCCTCTCAACAGGAAAGGCGAGAGGAACTCCAGGGTCGTGCCACCATTCCAAGAGTCCCCCAGATGTCTCAGTCCATTCCAGAGGAACCTCTTTTCCCTTCACCGGCTCGTCTTTCACGCCGAGGATCGACTCACACCAAGGTGGCACGTGGCACAGCCCTGTGGGAAAGCCTCGTGGGAAAGCCTCGAGGGACAGCCTCGAGGGAAAGCCACAGATCCCTTGATCCACGTGACAGGAAGCGTGACACTACTGCTGCAGCTCGGGAGGAAAGCGCACGTGCATGCCCCCACTCGAGACGAGGCCTGACTCCCCTGGGGAGACTCAGAAGCACCCCAAGATCCATGGCAACACTAGAGAGGAATCCTCAGGTTCCGGCCCCGACTCCACACAAGGACTGAGGCCCCGGCATGGACGGGAGAGGAATCACGAGAGGGCCCCTAGCAGCTCACACGGGGACTGGCCTTTCCTGAGGCCACCAGAGCGGGTCCCTGAGGTCCCCGTCGTAACTCGAGAAGACCTGCCGCAACTCGAGAAAAACCAGGAGGTTCTCCCCTCCAGGGAGATGAGGCCCATTTCCGCTGAGGCATCTCGAGGCAGATCACACCTCACCCCTGGAACTTCGAAAGGGTCCTTCACACCCTTGGTGCAAATCAAGAAGTTCCCCGACCTAGCCGTCTCCACTCGAGAGGAATCACGAGGGTCCCGCCCACATCCAGAGGAGCCCCGTTTCCGCCTCGTAGCTCGAGATGAGGGATCCTTTCCCTGCTTGCTCGGGAAAGAGTTCCCGGCGTTCCCGTCAAATCTCAAGTGGAGGCCCTCTCAACAGAACGGCGAGAGGAACTCCAGGGTCGGGCCACCATTCCAAGAGTCCCCCAGATGTCTCAGTCCATTCCAGAGGAACCTCTTTTCCCTTCACCGGCTCGTCTTTCACGCCGAGGATCGACTCACACCAAGGTGGCACGTGGCACAGCCCTGTGGGAAAGCCTCTTGGGAAAGCCTCGAGGGACAGCCTCGAGGGAAAGCCATAGATCCCTTGATCCACGTGACAGGAAGCGTGACACTACTGCTGCAGCTCGGGAGGTAAGCGCACGTGCATGCCCCCACTCGAGACGAGGCCTGACTCCCCTGGGGAGACTCAGAAGCACCCCAGGATCCATGGCAACACTGGAGAGGTATCCTCAGGTTCCGGCCCCGACTCCCCACAAGGTCTTAGGCCCCGGCATGGACGGGAGAGGAATCCCGAGATGGCCCCTAGCAACTCGCACGGGGACTGGCCTTTCCTGAGGCGACCAGAGTGGATCCCTGAGGTCCCCGTCGTAACTCGAGAAGACCTGCCGCAACTCGAGAAAATCCAGGAGGTTCTCCCCTCCAGGCGAGATGAGGCCCATTTCCGCTGAGGCGTCTCGAGGCTGATCACACCTCACCTCTGGAACTTCGAAAGGGTCCTTCACACCCTTGGTGCAAATCAAGAAGTTCCCCGACATACCCGTCTCCACTCGAGAGGAAACACGAGGGTCCCGCCCACATCCAGAGGAGCCCCGTTTCCGCCTGGTAGCTCGAGATGAGGGATCCTTTCCCTGCTTCATTGGGAAAGAGTTCCCGGCGTTCCCGTCGCATCTCAAGAGGAGGCCCTCTCAACAGGAACGGCGAGAGGAACTCCAGGGTCGTGCCACCATTCCAAGAGTCCCCCAGATGTCTCAGTCCATTCCAGAGGAACCTCTTTTCCCTTCACCGGCTCGTCTTTCACGCCAAGGATCGACTCACACCAAGGTGGCACGTGGCACAGCCCTGTGGGAAAGCCTCGTGGGAAAGCCTCGAGGGACAGCCTCGAGGGAAAGCCACAGATCCCTTGATTCACGTGACAGGAAGCGTGACACCACTGCTGCAGCTCGGGAGTTAAGCGAAAGTGCATGCCCCCAATTGAGACGAGGC